>NC_135553.1:24524448-24529448 GCF_964340395.1 Glandiceps talaboti
ATGGTAGTGTACATTCAGGCGGTCCTCTAGAATAACATATACTATCTTCCAGTATAATGTAGTCTGTACCAATGGATTGCAGTATTTCATACACCTCCTGTGGGTCTCTTCGTCCATAGTACTGGTAAAGCTGCAAACATTTGACAAATATGTTTAAAGTGGCCATATGGACGAGGATTGGGTATATAGTTTGGATTTTTAATTTATAAAACAATTTTATTATAGCTTCCTACTTGAAAAATAGTGCCAATGGCATTGAAGCAAAACTGTATTTGGTTGATGCTACATATACACACACACACACACACACACACACACACACACATACATACATACATACATACACACACACATACATACATACATACATACATACATACATACATACATACATACACACACAAACACACATACATACATACATACACACATACATACATACATACACATACATACATACATACATACATACATACATACATACATACATACATACACACAGACAGAGACAGACAGACAGACGGACAGACACCACACCATGCATATAGCACAATGAACCCTAGGTCAGTTATGCTAAAAATGAATTTGTAGTCCCAGGTGACGTATATGTTATTTGCCAAATACTCTTCCACATCTTGCTACTCGAGGTCATTTTTCCAGAATATTACCAGAAAATTGACCTCTTGCAGCACAATATGGAACGATGTTTTGCAAATAACATATACAACATTGTCCTCTTGATTAATGATTGCCATCACACATTCAGCCATTGTGTGGATAACTTCATAAATTATCAATTAGCAAAATATTGGCGGCCGTTATTTGAGTTTTGACAAAAGTACTTGATAGAAGATACAAGGTGACTTTACATCTTTGTCAGGTTGACTAAGAAATATTATAAAACTTGATTTGACTTACTTGGAATGTTTTCTGTCTCAGTAATTTATCTTCATAGTGTGGATGATTGGTCAACCTTCGGCCAGTGCATAGTTTAACACCTGCTAATAATTGCATACTACCACTAAACACTGCTGTTGGCTTTGTGGTGTACCTGTACAAAGCAGAATATTGTACTAGGCATTAAAAAAAACAGTTGTCTGCATGGTAGAAGTATAGAAACAGTTGGTCCAGAAGACAAGAATGACTCAAGCTAATCGTTAGACTACATTGATATTTTATTCCTAACTAACTAACTTAGGTACCTTGTGTAAATTATTTTTGAAAGTCTAGAGAAGAAGAAAATATATAATGTACTACGGAAGTCCAGCCTTCAGCTAACTATGATTTACACAAACTATGGGACGATCACACAATATCCCACACATGCTCAATAAACGAACTTTATTCTTGTAGGATGAACCCCCTCCTCCCTAAGCAAATGTTCATTTATATATGATTTTAACCATGATGAAAATTGTAGCGGTCACACTACTACTATATAGACACATAGAGAGCACTTTAAAATACTATGGGAAACCCAGCACTAGCTGTATATCACATAAGCAGTAGTAAATTTTAATCAACTAATCAACTTCTCAGTAATAAATACAGTACCTGTTAACATGCAGTTTTCTAAGTTTGGTAAGAAGAGTGAAAATGAAGTTCAGCAATATCTCAGATGCCAGACCCCCCATTGTCATATTATATATATTACACTATCACCCAACCAAAACTAGTCTCCAAAGTAGAACCATGCACTCAATACTTATATAGTATCATACTCAAATACTAAATTTATACATTCAAGTATTTTATACTTACTTTATCCAATCCATTAGAGCTACTGTGTCTGGATCATAAAATTCTCTCAGTTCAGCTAATTCAGCTACAACATCTGGATATACCTACAAGCAATAAAAGCAGTGTTTTTTGTTAATGTGGTGAATAGGTAAAACTTGACATGCACTGGGGTCAGTAGGTAGTGGTTTCCCACTGATGGTTTTTGTAGGTAAATCTACAGGGGGTTCCCCACTAGAGTGGTAAGTAAGTAATTCTACAGGGGTTCCTCAAGTAGGAGCTCCCAGCTTGAAATGTGGTTTTGTTAAGGGTGACAACATCCACTAGAGATCCTCCTGTATATTATTTGGGTTCCCTACTGGTGTTTTTGTTGAAAGGCCCTGGAGAAGTAAAGATCATAGGGATTCTGGACACCTGAACTAATATCAATAATGCATGTAACACAAACTTTTATTGAAGTCAACCTAGCAGCTTTTGTTTACATGTATATATCCCCATATGCTGATGTATTCACACGGATGCACACAGTCAGAGTAAGAGAGACACACATGACACCAATACACAATGCTACACAGACAAAACCTGCAGACACAGACACAGACACAGACACAGACGCAGACACAGACACAGACACAGACACAGACACAGACACAGACACAGGCACAGACACAGACACAGACACAGACACAGACAGCCACTCACAACCAGACACACACAAGACCCATTGTATAATTAATTTGATTATTTGTGGCACACTAACATATGGCATCTGTGCATACAGATACGACCACACCATAACACACTAACACAGGGGCAAAATTACAGAGTGTATAACTATCGTGCGGGTTGCGGGCTGCTGCGGGTAACTTTGTTCAGGTTGCGTTCAAGCATGTCTGAGTTATGACTTTGGACATGGAAAATTCGCAAACAAAATGGCTGCTAGGCAGCCATATTGGATCGTATCACAACAACAATGGATATGCACAAGTATGTCATAGAACACTGTCCTAATACCAACTTTGAATGATATCTGTTCAAGCATGTCTGAGTTATGGCTTTGGACAGGGAAAATTCGCAAACAAAATGGCTGCTAGGTGGCCATATTGGTTCGTATCATGAAACAAATTGACGTGCATATGTATGCCATAGTATGTTGCCCCTGTACCAACTTTGAAAAAAATCGGTCATGGCATCTCCAAGAAACGGCTCTGGGCGGACAGATGGACGGACAGACGGACGGAACCCAATCCATAAGTCCGGCGGGGACTAAAAAGTGTGAAAATTTGGAGTTGATATTTTTAACAAAGATATGACATTTTTACTTAGTAAAGAATGGGACTGAAAAATAGCCTATTCATCCACAACCTTAAAGTTAATTTCCTTTAGATCAAAGTTTATAAAGTGGTCTATCTATGGAACAAGTCATGTGATTGAATCTGAAGATATATCGCTACATAGACTATACATTTAGTAAGGGGAGAACCATTTGATTTCGGGGGGGGGGGGGTATGGAGGAAGTAGGTATCGGAGCAAATTTTTTTTTCCAGTCAGAGTGACAGCAATTTTTTTTTCTACTGTCAGTCCTGCATCATTTTTTTTTCAAATGGAGTAGCAGTGCAAAATTTTTTTTAAAATTAGTCATTAAGTTTGTAATGCGTTGTTCATAACTATACCACGTCGCAATGGTTCACAACTGTACCTCTAAATAACTTGTTCTGTGCAAGTAGAAGAATTAGCAGTTAGTATGAAAGACGTCTGTCTGTCTACCAACCATACTTCTGCTACTTAAATTTGTATGTACAAAAGATGACTGGTAAAATTACAACTTTAAATTATAGAACAGTTCCAAAATCAACTCTGATCAGTACTAAACCTGCTTTTCTTTGAATCAGTCAATTCCTCTAAGTTCTCAGGGAAGATATTATTTTTTGTATTTCGTTATATTTGTTGTTCCTCAATTTTCATTGTCAACTTGAGAAAGATTTATTTGTACATCTTTATAAGAGATTTATATTGAAAGAAAAATATATTGATTTTAACACTAGTTTATTGACTCCTGTCTTGTTTTTTAAATTGTCTTAATTTACAGAAGCCAAATAGTCCCCTTCTTCAGATATTGACTGTGTCATTGAGATATTGTAACAAAAATCCTGAAATATGTTTTCTTGGGTCAGAAAAGGAAAGGAAAACTTTGTGTGCACTTGGGTTTAAAGCAGAGCTATATAGTGCATGTTTTAATGATAAGTGCTGGAAAAAAACAGGAATTTATTTGACTGATTAATATGTATTACATAATCAGGGTTAATGAAGTAGTGACCCCTGTTCTTCCTCCACCATCCCTGTCAGCATTTCTCAAGAGGATTGCACAACACTAGCATTCCCAGACCTATGACCTTCTGTTGTCTGTCACTTACTATTCTGCTACTCCATTCATTCTGTTCTGGCAGCTAGCACGATCACATCACTTTGCTCCCATCCACCCTCTCCTTTGAAGTTCATTCTGTCAATTTTACTACGGCTTGATTACAATAAAGAAAGGGGGTTGTCACTACAGTGCATGTGGGTTCCACAGTGGTACCACGCTGCCCTATCACGTCAGGGTCATAAAGACCTTGACCCTCGGCGGATAGGCTGCCACGACGCCATGTGGGCTTCTGTACGTGACGGCCTCATTCAGGTACCACGCATCCTCCTCCAGATGCTTCTCGATCGTGCGATTGGCATCTGGAGACAGGTTGTTACGACGCCTGTTTGAGGTTACACTCACCTCGTTTATCCCAACCCATTGTCTGTGTCACTTATTTCATTAACTTGTATTAAAAACATTTGCGCTGCCAAATTTGCTCATTTCTGGTGCATTGTGACAATTTTTTTTTTCACTTCTGTCTGTTATGACAATTTTTTTTTCTCAAGCCATTACAGGATCAAAATTTTTTTTTTCTGGTTCACCTGGAAACAAATTTTTTTTCTCAAAATCCTCCATACCTAATGCATAGGAAAGGTCAAAGCACTACTTTCACACAATAGCTGATATCCTGCAGCTTCCAAATATCCATTACCAAACATTTCTTAGAAATTGGTACTTTAATCTTAGGGTGGGGTTTTAATGTTAATTTGTATTTCCTCTTGTTTTCGTCAAATGTAACTCCAAAACAACATGTTTGATTACCATATATGGTCATTACGGGGTTTCTTGGTGGGTACAAACTGATTAAAAACATGTGAGATTTCAGAACTGAAATGTATAAATGGAGGGAATGAAC
>NC_135553.1:24534448-24624448 GCF_964340395.1 Glandiceps talaboti
GCTGTACTAAGGGTTACCAAGCCACACAGACTGCTGTACTAAGGGTTACCAAGCCACATAGACTGCTGTACTATTACCAAGCCACACAGACTGCTGTACTATTACCAAGCCACACAGACTATTCTACAAGTTTACCAAGCTTGATATCTGGCAGCTGACATCTTGCATTCATCTCAAACTACTTGTACTAAATACAATCCAGAATGGATACTGTCCTTGTCAAGTTATTTCTGAAATACTGTATTATTGTTGGTGTATTCCAACTTTGTGTGACTCTAGCTCAACAACAACATGAAGACACTCAGAGTGAACGGTGTACAAATTGTTGTAATGGAATTCCAGGCATTCCAGGTAATTAGCTTATAAACATTTAATTATTTATAACTATCTAACTTTGAAACTTATCACATTTTGAGGACCCCAACCATTCCACATGTATATGTTTTAAATTCCAAAGTGACCTTCATCTCTGCAACATACATATGTACGTTCATCTCTAAAACATACATTTGTACATACATATGTACATACATACATACATACATACATACATACATACATACATACATACATATATATTACACACACACATACATGCATACATACATGCATGCATGCATGCATACATACATACATACATACATACATACATACATACATACATACATACATAGAAATGTATGCACACACATACACACACACACACACACACACACACACACACTCACACACACACACACTATATTTAACCCCAGGTAAACAAGAAAACATATACAATGATTTGATAATGTAATTATACCATAAAATTCCTGTATGTTTATTAGAAGTAGACAAACTAATCAAAAGTATAACAGCTGCTGTTGTAAGTTTTCATAATATTCATGTCTACATTTATCAATTTCTTCCAGGAATTCCTGGAACTGCTGGTTTACCAGGTTCTATAGGCCAAAAGGGTGACAATGGTTTGCAAGGATTGGATGGGTTGCCTGGTGAAAAGGGTGCCAGTGGTGAAAAGGGTGACAGTGGTGGACAAGGTCAGAAAGGAACTACAGGTAAACCAGGACCAAGGGGTGACAAGGGTGATGAAGGCCACACTGGTGTCAAAGGTCAAAAGGGCATCAAAGGTGACACTGGGTCAACAGGAGCTCAAGGGATACAGGGTCCTAAGGGAGACAAGGGAGAAACAGGTCAAGGACAACACCGGCAAAAAGTAGCATTTTCTGTTGCTAGGACAACATCCCTGGTACGTGTGTCTAGTGACACCACTATAATTTATAACAAAGTGTATTCCAACATTGGCAATGGTTATGATGTATCTACTGGTAAATTTACATGCCCTGTCAGTGGTATGTATGTTTTCATGATTTCTGCACTAAGATATCCTAATAATGATAACTTATTTGTGTGTATCATGAAGAACACTACCAAGTTACCCTGTGTTTTTGCCAACAGTTCAGGTAACAGGGAATCTGGTGCCAACAGTGTGATCATAGATGTACAACAAGGTGATGAAATCTGGGCTCGACTTGGTAGTGGTCATTCTTTGTTTAGTAATAGCAATGAATTCACAACATTTTCTGGTTACCTTTTGTTTTCAGACACAGACTAAAAATAGATTCTTTAAAACCAAAGAACGATTCAACACTTTACATGTTTACATTCTTTGTTTTAGATCAACGATGTGAAAGTGAGTCCTGATACAAAAATCAGAATACATCATATAAATTTAATGTAGGAAACTCTAGTGATAGGAAAATGATCCAAACTGTCAGAGCATGCTCAGTTGCAAAGGATTGTGGGATTATTTGTATTTAGGGAAATATCTAATCTGGTTTGAATGGAAGGATAGTTGTTCATTGTCAAGTAATTTCTATTCATTGTGTATATTTTCACATACAGAATAAGTAACTGCACTGGGAATCAAAATACAAATATTTCAGATAACTACAGATAACTCATTTTTACAGCAAATATATATTTACCTACTTTTATTAAAAGGAAATAAAACCGAGAAAATATACTTTACTAGGATTAACTCTAAATTCTAGCTAATCTGGGGTAATTATTAATTTTTAATAATGAAATAATAAAGCATTATCACTGAGGTTTTACACTAGCTGTGCAAGAGATTTTATTTTCACCCCAAAAGAATATAACAAGCATGTGACAAAAGGACACGAGAGAGCACCCTCTGTGTTCTATGACTACAACGTTTTACACTAGCTATGCAAGAGATGTTATTTTCACCCCAAGTAAGAATAACAAGCATGTGACACAAGAGAGTGCCCTCTGTGTTGAATGACTACAAACTATCTACTAGCTGTTTAAACTAGGAATTCCATGCAAAATGAACCAACAGCTGTTTCCATGGTAATTTGCACACACTATTTTGTGTGTTATAATTCTTGTTTTGGTTCAAAGTCAAAGTGATGTATCTATGTACACTTGTATTAGTACTGGAATCTTGATATATAGTAATAAATTACATAGAAATGTACATTGGATATACTTGTCAATTTCTTTCCCACGACATCAATGACCTTTAGATCACTCACTGAAAAAACATTTGCTGGGAAAATAGGAACTTGGCTGTTTTGTATTTTAATGTTAATTTGTTTTTCCTCTTGTTTTCGTCAAATGTAACTCCAAAACAACATGTTTGATTACCATATATGGTCATTATGGGGTTTCTTTGTGGGTACAAACTGATTAAAAACATGTGAGATTTCAGAACTGAGATGTATAAATAGAGGGAATGAACACAACATCTCCACAACGGACACAGAGAAGATTAGAGACTGCTGTACTAAGGGTTACCAAGCCACACAGACTGCTGTACTAAGGTTTACCAAGCCACACAGACTGCTGTACTAAGGGGTTACCAAGCCACACAGACTGCTGTACTAAGGGTTACCAAGCCACACAGACTGCTGTACTAAGGGTTACCAAGCCACACAGACTGCTGTACTAAGGGTTACCAAGCCACACAGACTGCTGTACTAAGGGTTACCAAGCCACACAGACTGCTGTACTAAGGGTTACCAAACCACACAGACTGCTGTACTATTACCAAGCCACACAGACTATTCTACAAGTTTACCAAGCTTGATATCTGGCAGCTGACATCTTGCATTCATCTCAAACTACTTGTACTAAATACAATCCAGAATGGATACTGTCCTTGTCAAGTTATTTCTGAAATACTGTATTATTGTTGGTGTATTCCAACTTTGTGTGACTCTAGCTCAACAACAACATGAAGACACTCAGAGTGAACGGTGTACAAATTGTTGTAATGGAATTCCAGGCATTCCAGGTAATTAGCTTATAAACATTTAATTATTTATAACTATCTAACTTTGAAACTTATCACATTTTGAGGACCCCAACCATTCCACATGTATATGTTTTAAATTCCAAAGTGACCTTCATCTCTGCAACATACATATGTACGTTCATCTCTAAAACATACATTTGTACATACATATGTACATACATACGTACATACATACATACATACATACATACATACATATATACACACACACATACATGCATACATACATGCATGCATGCATGCATACATACATACATACATACATACATACATACATACATACATACATACATACATACATACATAGAAATGTATGCACACACATACACACACACACACACACACACTAACACACACACACACTATATTTAACCCCAGGTAAACAAGAAAACATATACAATGATTTGATAATGTAATTATACCATAAAATTCCTGTATGTTTATTAGAAGTAGACAAACTAATCAAAAGTATAACAGCTGCTGTTGTAAGTTTTCATAATATTCATGTCTACATTTATCAATTTCTTCCAGGAATTCCTGGAACTGCTGGTTTACCAGGTTCTATAGGCCAAAAGGGTGACAATGGTTTGCAAGGATTGGATGGGTTGCCTGGTGAAAAGGGTGCCAGTGGTGAAAAGGGTGACAGTGGTGGACAAGGTCAGAAAGGAACTACAGGTAAACCAGGACCAAGGGGTGACAAGGGTGATGAAGGCCACACTGGTGTCAAAGGTCAAAAGGGCATCAAAGGTGACACTGGGTCAACAGGAGCTCAAGGGATACAGGGTCCTAAGGGAGACAAGGGAGAAACAGGTCAAGGACAACACCGGCAAAAAGTAGCATTTTCTGTTGCTAGGACAACATCCCTGGTACGTGTGTCTAGTGACACCACTATAATTTATAACAAAGTGTATTCCAACATTGGCAATGGTTATGATGTATCTACTGGTAAATTTACATGCCCTGTCAGTGGTATGTATGTTTTCATGATTTCTGCACTAAGATATCCTAATAATGATAACTTATTTGTGTGTATCATGAAGAACACTACCAAGTTACCCTGTGTTTTTGCCAACAGTTCAGGTAACAGGGAATCTGGTGCCAACAGTGTGATCATAGATGTACAACAAGGTGATGAAATCTGGGCTCGACTTGGTAGTGGTCATTCTTTGTTTAGTAATACCAATGGATTCACAACATTTTCTGGTTACCTTTTGTTTTCAGACACAGACTAAAAATAGATTCTTTAAAACCAAAGAACGATTCAACACTTTACATGTTTACATTCTTTGTTTTAGATCAACGATGTGAAAGTGAGTCCTGATACAAAAATCAGAATACATCATATAAATTTAATGTAGGAAACTCTAGTGATAGGAAAATGATCCAAACTGTCAGAGCATGCTCAGTTGCAAAGGATTGTGGGATTATTTGTATTTAGGGAAATATCTAATCTGGTTTGAATGGAAGGATAGTTGTTCATTGTCAAGTAATTTCTATTCATTGTGTATATTTTCACATACAGAATAAGTAACTGCACTGGGAATCAAAATACAAATATTTCAGATAACTACAGATAACTCATTTTTACAGCAAATATATATTTACCTACTTTTATTAAAAGGAAATAAAACCGAGAAAATATACTTTACTAGGATTAACTCTAAATTCTAGCTAATCTGGGGTAATTATTAATTTTTAATAATGAAATAATAAAGCATTATCACTGAGGTTTTACACTAGCTGTGCAAGAGATTTTATTTTCACCCCAAAAGAATATAACAAGCATGTGACAAAAGGACACGAGAGAGCGCCCTCTGTGTTCTATGACTACAACGTTTTACACTAGCTATGCAAGAGATGTTATTTTCACCCCAAGTAAGAATAACAAGCATGTGACACAAGAGAGTGCCCTCTGTGTTGAATGACTACAAACTATCTACTAGCTGTTTAAACTAGGAATTCCATGCAAAATGAACCAACAGCTGTTTCCATGGTAATTTGCACTATTTTGTGTGTTATAATTCTTGTTTTGGTTCAAAGTCAAAGTGATGTATCTATACACTTGTATTAGTACTGGAATCTTAATATATAGTAATAAATTACATAGAAATGTACATTGGATATACTTGTCAATTTCTTTCCCACGACATCAATGACCTTTAGATCACTCACTGAAAAAACATTTCCTGGGAAAATAGGAACTTGGCTGTTTCGTATTTTAATGTTAATTTGTATTGCCTCTTGTTTTTGTCAAATGGACACCAAAACAACACGTTGATAACCGTATATGGTCATTACGGGGTTTCTTTTTGGGTACAAAGACACTCAGAGTAAACATTGTACAAATTATTTTATTCATCTATCAAGCCTATGTGTGGTAACTATAGATATCTAAGCATGGATATTACCATTTTAGCATGGTTTGACAAGTAAATGATTTCTCCTTAGAACTACAAGTCCAATACAATATGGTACAATGTGTAGCACAGGTATAAAGTATTTCCACTCTTTGCCTAACATGTTTATAGCCTTAACATAACACTATAAGTTTTCATTGTTTTAATACAGTCAATTTGTGCTAGCAAACAGTTGAGTGATTACAGTGTACAACTGTGATTATATGTAGCCTTGTCAGCAAAGCGAGATGTCAACATGTTTTTGACATTGATATTAACACACTAGTCATTGACTATTGAATACTTGGCTTTGCACTGCTAACTTTACAACTTGTACTGCTAACTGTAGAACTTGCATTGCTAACATTACAACTTGCACTGCTAACATTGTTTATAACTTGCACTGCTAACATTGTTTACAACTTGCACTGCTAACATTGTTTACAATTAACTTGTACTACTAACATTGTTTACAACTTGCACTGCTAACATTACGACTTGCACTGTTTACATTGTTTATAACTTGCACTGCTTACATCGCAGCTTGTACTACTAACATTGTTTACAACTTGCACTGCTAACATTACAACTTGCACTGCTAACATTGTTGAAAATTCGGGCTTCGCGAAAATACGGAGCGTCGTAGTCACACGTCAATGAACAGATATCTCTATGTGGTCGATGAGGGTGCACAGTACAAGGTTGTTCGAGTATGATGGAGTACGTTATGTAGACGGTATCGGTACATACAAAATAATTCATTTAGCGTCAATTTTAGTAAAGCGAAGCTCCGAGGACTGTGAGAGAATCTAACATTGTTTACAACTTGCACTGCTAACATTACAACTTGTACTGCTAACATTGTTTACAACTTGCACTGCTACCTTTGCCAACAGTTTTATTGCATTTAGAGACACCACATACTGGGCTGATTTTCAAAGTAGGTGAGACAGTAACCTTTTACACATAATTTGAATGCTATAACCTCATAGTAACTACAGACATATACCTGATGAAGCATGGGCAACAAGTGTTAATGAACAATTTAAAAGTATAATACTTACTCTTATTATGAGGGCTATAAATACAACGAGAACAGCTGCATGTCGTACTATCTCAACCTGTAAGATATGAATGAAAACAAGTAACAAAACATGAGTACTGAAATTTTATCCAATACTTACAACATACTTTTGATGACAAGCTGAGAGATTTTGACAGCAAACTGTCAGTCTTGTTCACGCCATGATTGATGACACTGCTTATGACTCACACAGTGACGTTATCAAGGAGAATGCTCCCATAGATGTTAGGGAGAAAGTGCCATCCTTCATCTCTCCTCAGGTTGTTAGAAACAAAACAACTATCAATCATCAAATATGAAGGGATGAACATGTGTAATGGTTGTATGACTTCATTTATGTGAGAATATACTGGGCCAGACTTTTTATTTCGGGAGGGTCAAACAACTTGGAAATGAGTTGCAAACCTGCATATAACCAAGATATACATATATCAAAAATATAAGAGCAGCATACAGTTACATTCACAATAAGTTTATTCGGACTGTATAACTCATTCCTTATGCATTTCTTTCTACATTCACAATAAGTTCAGTACTCCATTGGGCTCTGTTATATAATTTGATAACCATGACGTCCAAAGAAGTAAGTGCGAGGTAATACAGGTGTAAGCACAGGGGGCAGCAAGCATGTAATTAATTGATCGATTGATCGATTGATTTATTGATTGATTTATTATTTGGTTGAATGATTGATCGATCGATTGAATGTTAATAATAAATCAACCGATCGATCGATCAATCATGCTCGCTGCCCCCTGTGGTGTAAGTTGGGGGAAATGCATGTTACCTTAGTCATGAATAGGACGGGGGGGGGGGGGGGGGGAGGGAGTTGACAGGGTGGGAACAGTTGAGGGGGGGAGGGAGATGGCAGGGTGGGAACAGTTGGGGGGAGGGATGGAGATGGCAGGGTGGGAACAGTTGAGGGGGGGGGGATGGCAGGGTGGGAACAGTTGGGGGGGGAGGGAGATGGCAGGGTGGGAACAGTTGGGGGGGGAGGGAGATGGCAGGGTGGGAACAGTTTCTTGATGATATATATTTTCTTGGTAATCATTTCATGGCTGTTACATGGTATCTTTCTCATACTTTACAATTAATCATTGTGTAATCAAGGTCTGTTGAAGACAGATCATCACAATTGCTCCTAATTTAACGTTCTAAATCTCAACATGTGAGTGTCATTAACTTGTTACCATAGTTACAACCAAATCCTTCAAGATCACTGTTATTTTTTAAAAAGTTTAAAAGTCTTCATGTAACTTACCAACTATATTTTTATCACTGTTTGATATAAATACTAAATTATGCAATTGCTGAAATTTATTCAGAACAGCTGTTCATATTCTTTTGACAGCAACAGTCAATAGTCAACAGTTTTGGAATAATGTTTTAAAAGAATGGATATCTGAAAATATGCCTGATATTATAATAACAGAACCCAATGACACATGAATGTCAATGTGGAGTACTCGGAATATTTATACGAGTGCTTGCAATCTTCTCTCATACTGAATTTCCATGAGTGTGATGAGCTAATGTCATTGAAACCATGAAAGCTAGTGGGCTCTGTAAAAGATGTTACTTACAGTGATTTTGTTTGTAACATTGAATCTTTCCAGTACATATTTCCAGGTACAATGATCTCCGACGGCCACAGCTGCTAACACACACACCTCTGGGGTCCAGATGTATTTAAACCTCATTGTGGTAATTGCCATGCAACCAAATAAAATAGTCTGGACACCATGGAATGCTAACTCTGGTCTCCCACTCAAGATATGGTCTGACTGAGATTCGTCTCCTATTTCGTCTCTATTCTCTTTGGTATCCACTTTACTGAGAAAGGCAAATAGGGGAATAAATCAAATCTTCAGATAATCCCGGTATATAGATCAATAGAGTGAAATGTTTACAACTGCTTAGTTTTAATCAAAGGGGAAGGATATCTTGTGAATTCACAATGTTCACTAAAAACTTGGTTGAGATAAAATGTGTTGGTTTCATTCCCTTTCATTTCTCAGTATGTAGAATCGATCCAAACTTGGGTGAAAGTGACATAAGATAGTAAGGTTAGTTGTGTTATGGCATACAATGGCCCGGTAACTTACCTCAAGATCTGCAACACAGCAATGGCTACTGTAAACAATATGGTTACTTGTGCTATGGCATACAAAGGAAACACCATAGTAGATGTTAAACGTTGGAATGTATCCATTGGTAAATAATCAAAAGCCCCAACACACAAATACAAATTGGCGTCAAAGTCCCTGAATGAGATGGAAAGACAAGCACAGATTAATTAGTCTACCTGTAGACTTGAAGGACTAATACTACTACACTATTTCAGCTATCCTAACTTTAGCCTACCTGTAGACTTAAAGGACTAACACTACTACACTATTTCAGCTATCCTAACTTTAGCCTACCTGTAGACTTGAAGGACTAATACTATTTCAGCTATCCTAACTTTAGCCTACCTATAGACTCAATACAAATGACTATCACTACTACACTATTTCAGCTATCCTAACTGTAGCCTACCTGTAGTCTTGATGGACTAACACTACTACACTATTTCAGCTCTCTTAACTGTAGCCTACCTGTGGACTTGATGGACTAACACTACTATGCTATTTCAGCTATCCTAACTGTAGTCTTGAAGGACTAATGTTACTCTGCTATTTCAGCTATTCTATCTGCCATTTTGATTTTTTGCTCATCCTCCAAGTCTTTTTAAACAAAACAGTCAAATAAAACAGTCTTTAGATATGATAGTACTTAGGCCTCTTGCTCTATGCTCTTTTAACACAAGGAATTCTTTTACACAATAATTTAGAGGCTTCACGATCAATGGCTATGACCAAATTTTAGCACTCAATTTGCCAAATCTGGGGTGTGGTGCCCCTTGTGATCCTTAATGTGCGGACTGGTTGGAAATTTAGTAATCGGAATATGGTACAAATTCATTCAATTCAGAGTACTGATGACACATCAATGTTGACAAGTGCAGGAATAAACATATTAATAAACAAATTTACCTTTGCGATAACCTCTACATTCCAAGAATATTCTACAAATCTAAGAATCAATGTATCAATATGGGATAAAAAATAACAAGTCAAACATACCTTGTATGTGATATTCCAAATTTAGCAGACAGAAATTTGAAAATGTGTTCATCAGCTTCAATATTAATGATGGTCTGTGGAATATACAGGAGATATGTCACCATAACTACACAATAGACTGTCATTTGGTTTCATCAACACCATTATCAATAATCACAAAGTGTACAAACTATTTAGTTAGTATTCAAATCAATACAGTCATGCCCACCCATCCAATGTATATGTCACATACGTGTATCTTCAAAAATAAAAACTCTCAATTCTACGACAACTTACCTTGTCACTGTAAATTTATAATGTTATATATGGATGGATGAATGGATGGATGGACGGGCGTCTGCCTGTGTACATATGTGTGGGTGCATACGTGCATGCATATTTACATGTATGCATATATATATTATGTAAGTATGTATGTATGTACGTATGTAGTACTTAATTATGTGGTTAAACATAGCATATATTAGTAGGGCTCAAAATTAACATTAGTCCCATGTCCACGGACTACCAATTCTTGTCATGGGGCTACCATAATTTGCAACTAGTAGCCAACTCAGGCTATCACTGATTATGCAATGATTTAAAGGATGGAAGATTTATAGACATGAAAGTGTTTTAATAACACCTACAATGTATTTCCAATAAAGGAACTGTTTTCAGATCAAGAATATGGGACTACTGGTCATCAGCCTTGGACTACCACTTTCTGAAATTGGTAACCCACGAGGACTACCAAAGAAACAAGTTAATTCAAGCCTTTAATGTTTAAATTCTCTATAGTGGTCTGAGCTTGAACTCAATAACTCAATGCTTGAAGATCAAATATAACCTACCTTTATTATCTTATTTATTGCCAGAGTTAGACCAAGAACAGACATTACCAGCCAAACCAGTTGAAATATCCTAACTATGATACCACATGGTGGTGGCTTAGATTCCTGTTTTGAGAAAAAGATAGGTAGACAATTAGGAGATAGCAGTTACTTCATGTAGTAAAGTGAGTAGATATATGCATTGTGAAGTATCAGGACATCAGAGTAACACTGACATAGGAATTGTGTTATGTTTTGTAGACAGTGACTGAGAAATAAGCCTGACAGTAAACCACATGGTCCAAACTCTGTCTCATAGTCCTAGGAGCAATTTACCCAAATTATAAGATATGTGTAATTATTAACGAATATTAAATACCAGTAATAAGACAAACAGACCCTTTGCATAGTATGGCAGAATCCCCATGGCATGTTAATGCTGGTACAGAGTGGCATACTTGGGGTACTTGTATTCTTGCAGTGTTTCCTGCAGTGACTGTATTTGTCACACTTATGTGAAAACAAAGTTAGTAAAAATGCAGCAGACAACACTGCAAGAATAAGTGCAAATATCCAGAGTACCTAAACTGGCACATTATGGGATTGTGTTATTACTACATTGTGTTTATCCAAAACAGCAAAATTTCACATTCACATGGTCACATGCTATGCAATGATTTTTTTCTTCAGTTTTTTTCATTTATTTGCACAATGTTCCAATATTCCACAGGTGGTTTTTATTGAAAGCGTGTATGTACTTCATTCCTTGTTAGGTGATGTTCTTTATTGAATTATAACAAACCTATTTGGATTGATAGAGGAGAAACAAAACAACTTCATTTAGAGCAATGAATTAATTACCTTGATATGAAGTGATATAAGTGCTGCTGGAATAAAGCTTAGGACTAAGGATCCTAGTATCATGGGATGGAAGAACTGCAACATACACACCAACAACAGACTGCCAACTTGAATCCCAAATAGACATTTCACCTGTAATAAGAACAGTTACTTTGTCTTGTCCTTACCTTAATAAAAGGATCAACACATTGTGAGTAATTCATGTATTTTACTTAACTGGACACAAGGTGAGTAATTCATCATGTATTTTAGTTAACTGGACACATTGTGAGTAATTCATCATGTATTTTAGTTAACTGGACACAAGGTGAGTAATTCATCATGTATTCTAGTTAACTGGACACATTGTGAGTAATTCATCATGTATTTTAGTTAACTGAACACATTGTGAGTATTTCATCATGTATTTTAGTTAGCTGGACACATTGTGAGTAATTCATCATGTATTTTAGTTAACTGGACACACTGTGAGTAATTCATCATGTATTTTAGTTAACTGGACACACTGTGAGTAATTCATCATGTATTCTAGTTAACTGGACACACTGTAAGTAATTCATCATGTATTTTAGTTAACTGGACACATTGTGAGTAATTCATCATGTATTCTAGTTAACTGGACACACTGTAAGTAATTCATCATGTATTTTAGTTAACTGGACACATTGTGAGTAATTCATCATGTATTTTAGTTAACTGGACACACGGTGAGTAATTCATCATGTATTTTAGTTAACTGGACACATTGTGAGTAATTCATCATGTATTCTAGTTAACTGGACACATTGTGAGTAATTCATCATGTATTCTAGTTAACTGGACACATTGTGAGTAATTCATCATGTATTCTAGTTAACTGGACACACTGTAAGTAATTCATCATGTATTCTAGTTAACTGGACACACTGTGAGTAATTCATCATGTATTCTAGTTAACTGGACACATTGTGAGTAATTCATCATGTATTTTAGTTAACTGGACACACTGTGAGTAATTCATCATGTATTCTAGTTAACTGGATACACTGTGAGTAATTCATCATGTATTTTAGTTAACTGGACACATTGTGAGTAATTCATCATGTATTCTAGTTAACTGCACACACGGTGAGTAATTCATCATGTATTCTAGTTAACTGCACACATTGTGAGTAATTCATCATGTATTTTAGTTAACTGGACACACTGTGAGTAATTCATCATGTATTTTAGTTAACTGGACACACTGTAAGTAATTCATCATGTATTTTAGTTAACTGGACACACTGTGAGTAATTCATCATGTATTCTAGTTAACTGGACACATTGTGAGTAATTCATCATGTATTTTAGTTAACTGGACACACTGTGAGTAATTCATCCTGTATTCTAGTTAACTGGACACATTGTGAGTAATTCATCATGTATTTTAGTTAACTGGACACACTGTAAGTAATTCATCATGTATTTTAGTTAACTGGACACATTGTGAGTAATTCATCATGTATTTTAGTTAACTGGACACACTGTGAGTAATTCATCCTGTATTCTAGTTAACTGGACACATTGTGAGTAATTCATCATGTATTCTAGTTAACTGGACACACTGTAAGTAATTCATCATGTATTTTAGTTAACTGGACACATTGTGAGTAATTCATCATGTATTTTAGTTAACTGGACACACGGTGAGTAATTCATCATGTATTCTAGTTAACTGGACACATTGTGAGTAATTCATCATGTATTCTAGTTAACTGGATACACTGTGAGTAATTCATCATGTATTTTAGTTAACTGGATACATTGTGAGTAATTCATCATGTATTTTAGTTAACTGGACACATTGTGAGTAATTCATCATGTATTCTAGTTAACTGGACACATTGTGAGTAATTCATCATGTATTCTAGTTAACTGGACACATTGTGAGTAATTCATCATGTATTCTAGTTAACTGGATACATTGTGAGTAATTCATCATGTATTTTAGTTAACTGGACACATTGAGAGTAATTCATCATGTATTCTAGTTAACGGGACACATTGTGAGTAATTCATCATGTATTTTAGTTAACTGGACACATTGTGAGTAATTCATCATGTATTCTAGTTAACTGGACACACTGTAAGTAATTCATCATGTATTTTAGTTAACTGGACACATTGTGAGTAATTCATCATGTATTTTAGTTAACTGGACACATTGTGAGTAATTCATCATGTATTCTAGTTAACTGGACACATTGAGAGTAATTCATCATGTATTCTAGTTAACTGGACACATTGTGAGTAATTCATCATGTATTCTAGTTAACTGGACACATTGTGAGTAATTCATCATGTATTCTAGTTAACTGGACACACTGTAAGTAATTCATCATGTATTTTAGTTAACTGGACACATTGTGAGTAATTCATCATGTATTTTAGTTAACTGGACACACTGTGAGTAATTCATCATGTATTCTAGTTAACTGGACACATTGTGAGTAATTCATCATGTATTTTAGTTAACTGGACATTGTGAGTAATTCATCATGTATTCTAGTTAACTGGACACATTGTGAGTAATTCATCATGTATTCTAGTTAACTGGACACACTGTAAGTAATTCATCATGTATTTTAGTTAACTGGACACACTGTGAGTAATTCATCATGTATTCTAGTTAACTGGACACATTGTGAGTAATTCATCATGTATTCTAGTTAACTGGATACACTGTGAGTAATTCATCATGTATTCTAGTTAACTGGACACATTGTGAGTAATTCATCATGTATTCTAGTTAACTGGATACACTGTGAGTAATTCATCATGTATTCTAGTTAACTGGACACATTGTGAGTAATTCATCATGTATTTTAGTTAACTGCACACATTGTGAGTAATTCATCATGTATTCTAGTTAACTGGACACACTGTGAGTAATTCATCATGTATTCTAGTTAACTGGATACATTGTGAGTAATTCATCATGTATTCTAGTTAACTGGATACATTGTGAGTAATTCATCATGTATTCTAGTTAACTGGATACATTGTGAGTAATTCATCATGTATTCTAGTTAACTGGATACATTGTGAGTAATTCATCATGTATTTTAGTTAACTGGATACATTGTGAGTAATTCATCATGTATTCTAGTTAACTGGATACATTGTGAGTAATTCATCATGTATTCTAGTTAACTGGATACATTGTGAGTAATTCATCATGTATTCTAGTTAACTGGACACATTGTGAGTAATTCATCATGTATTCTAGTTAACTGGACACATTGTGAGTAATTCATCATGTATTCTAGTTAACTGGATACATTGTGAGTAATTCATCATGTATTTTAGTTAACTGGACACACGGTGAGTAATTCATCATGTATTTTAGTTAACTGGATACATTGTGAGTAATTCATCATGTATTCTAGTTAACTGAGACCAATTCTACACAACTAGCATGTCCTCAAACACATCAACTTTCAATGTATGGTCAGTGTTTTGAATTGCATGTAAACTAATACCACTTCACCATGAACCCCAAAATATATGATATCCTGTTATAAATCCAATTAACCAGCAAGATGCTGTTGATTGCTATAACCATCTCTAATATTGTAAGAAAATGTTGTGGCCCTCTAACTATGGACACATTTTATCAGGGTCTATTAATTAAATTCTTGGTACCTGAAATAGAATATTACTGCCTAGGAGCATCATAAAAATGAACATTTGATTTCTTGGTCAACACCATAACTTCTGCTCCATGTGCACTTCACATACATTACTATAGGCATTTATGAAAATAAGTCAACCTTCTTGCTCTAATTTGACCCTCTATCAGGAGGTGAAATGCTATTGCAGATACCGAGAATGAGTTGCTCTCCTTTTTTTTTTTTTTTTTTTGACCCTTTAGCATGAGATAATATTAACTGTGGACTCATTACTCCAAAAAGTAAGAAGGGTCATCCCCCCCCCCCCCCACCACACACACACCCCCTCTATGTGTGAACACAATACATCTCGATATGACCAAATAAAAAATGACAACTTACCTTTTGGTAAGGAATGATATCAACTAATGCTAATGCAAACAGTGCCATGGCTTGGAGTAGGAGCAAGAACTGTGCAAACTGCCATGTCAGTACAAACAGGAATGTACACGCACCAATACAATAATGGCTAACTTTCTGTGAAAAATAGAATCAAAATAAATAATATATGAAAAGTTATACAATAACAGTGTACTAGAAACTGTGTTTCTAAAAATAAAAACACATCATGCAGCATGGGAGTCATCAGAAATAATGTATTTAAGTTGAACACTGAATATTCATGAGAGCTGTTTTACACTTAGGGTATAGGCACTCAAGACTCATGAATATTCAGTGTCCGACTTGAATACATTATTCCTACTGAGTCCCATGATGCAATATCCCATAACAAAGATACCCTGTAAAGGCATAAGATCAACTTGATGCTTCTCGCAAGTAATTGTAGATTATGTAACATCATAAGATATATGAAAATGTTTATATTTCCTGGAGTGAAATCTTACCTGTCTTGAGGTTGATATGTGTGGGCGTAAGTAATATGAAACAAATGCAATTTGTGTAAACAGAAAAGGTATAGCAAAGCTCTCTCTGAGTGGGATAGTGAATTCTACCCTGGTGGTGTCAGCCCTGAAAGAAAAATGCAGAATACATCAAACATTTTCGTAAATTGTCTTTTATCAAATGCATATCACAGGGGCATAAGTTGAATTTAAATGTGTGTGTGTGTGTGTGTGTGTGTGTGTGTGTGGTGGATGCATGCTTGTGCATATATGTGTGTGTGAGAGAGAGAGAGAGAGAGAGAGAGAGAGAGAGAGAGAGAGAGAGAGAGAGAGAGAGAGAGAGAGAGAGAGAGAGAGAGAGAGAGAGAGAGAGAGAGAGAGAGAGAGAGAGAGAGAGAGAGAGAGAGAGAGAGAGAGAGAGAGAGAGAGCTGCATTGAATTGTCAGAACTCAAAACTGGCAATCATTCACATACATATGAATGCATATACAAATATTGTATATACATCTACTAAAATGTTGAGGAAATAAGCCCTATCACGAAATCAACTACACTTCTAACAATGCCAGAAAGCATTTTTTATGTCATCAAAGGCATGAATCAAAATAGATTAAAATCAATATTATGAAAATATTGGCAACTGAGTGAAAATGCTTATTAAGCTCAGCTTACGCCACTTCAAATATACATTGGCCTGTTTTGTGAACTCAAAACATAAAAACAGATGTTTTTAATTGACATGCATGAACCAACACACATTCACAGACAGATTCAAAATATTAGCATTGTGATATGATACAATGTATTTTGATCAATCTGGTATGGATTAGTGAATTTAGAACAGCATTATGTACCCTGTCTATGGTGCTGGTCTGTGACTCTGATAGCTCTAGTAACATTCACCTTCTGATAGTACTAGTATTCAATTCAAATTGATTATTAAAGTTTAGCCACATCCCCCGGCCAAAAACCATACCATCAGAATACTCATACATCCTTAAATACATTCATCACATCAGTAAAACATAGTAATAATTAGTTCTGTTATTACAACCAAGGATTCTAATGACTTGCAAGTAAAGGTTTCACCTGTTCAGGTCCACAGGCTGGTGATCTGTAGCAAAACATTACCTGCAAGTAACTATAAACCTTGGTTGTGATAACAGATATAATTATTAAAAGAATACTTGTATGTTTAAAAGTACATGTAAATTATCAAACTTCATGCATTATCGTGTTCATCCCAGTAATGTGTGTTCATTTACATAATGACTGTGTTCATCCCAGTAATGTGTATTCATTTACATAATGACTGTGTTCATCCCAGTAATGTGTATTCATTTACATAATGACTGTGTTCATCCCAGTAATGTGTGTTCATTTACATAATGACTGTGTTCATCCCAGTAATGTGTATTCATTTACATAATGACTGTGTTCATCCCAGTAATGTGTGTTCATTTACATAATGACTGTGTTCATCCCAGTAATGTGTGTTCATTTACATAATGACTGTGTTCATCCCAGTAATGTGTGTTCATTTACATAATGACTGTGTTCATCCCAGTAATGTGTGTTCATTTACATAATGATTGTGTTCATCCCAGTAATGTGTGTTCATTTACATAATGACTGTTTTCATCCCAGTAATGTGTGTTCATTTACATAATGACTGTGTTCATCCCAGTAATGTGTGTTCATTTACATAATGACTGTGTTCATCCCAGTAATGTATGTTCATTTACATAATGACTGTGTTCATCCCAGTAATGTGTGTTCATTTACATAATGACTGTGTTCATCCCAGTAATGTGTGTTCATTTACATAATGACTGTGTTCATCCCAGTAATGTGTGTTCATTTACATAATGACTGTGTTCATCCCAGTAATGTGTTCATTTACATAATGACTGTGTTCATCCCATTAATGTGTTCATTTACATAATGACTGTGTTCATCCCAGTAATGTGTGTTCATTTACATAATGACTGTGTTCATCCCAGTAATGTGTGTTCATTTATATAATGACTGTGTTCATCCCAGTAATGTGTGTTCATTTACATAATGATCATGTTCATCCTATTAATGTGTTCATTTACATAATGACTGTGTTCATCCCAGTAATGTGTGTTCATTTACATTCATTTACGTCCGCGGGGACTAATAAACACTTTGAACAGTTTGGGCTATTTGACCTTGAACAAAGAGGCCAAGGTCAAATATCATGGTCTCTTTAGAAAGCTCAACATGGATAACATGATTATAGACACTCAATTAAGGTCTCTATCTGTTGCAGTTTAAGAGTTAGACATCAGTGGGCAAAATATGTCATGATGCTTTCTTTCCAAGACCATTAGAAGTAATCCATGTGAATCATATTGATATTAACTAATAGGTACTTACTTGTTGAAAATAAAGAAAGCTGCAGCTAGGACACCAGTCACCCAGGATCCACTAAGCACCCATGCTGTACAGTATAATGCCACTATGTACACACCATGTAGTGCAAAGACAGAGTCAATGTAGAAATAGATTGGTTCTATCCAGGTCTATAAAGTCATGCAAACAAATTTAAAACCATGAAATAACCATGATTTGCTTTTAATTCAACATTATGCTTTTTACGGAACAGAATGATTTGTACCATGTGGGCCATTCTTATAACTTCTAACAAAAATTTTAATTGTTATCATGTAATGCATGATTCAAAGTGAGTTAACGTGGAATACACCTTGGTACCTTTTCTCTTGAAATTAAAATTCCCAAACTTTCTCAAGTAAAAGCTAGTCTAGTTCCAATACGATCCATGTTATGATTTACACTACCTTTTAACTTCACACATCACAGCGTAGTGTGAATCCTAACATGGATCATATTGGAAATAGACTAAAGTAAAATCTTGCTCATACTCCTTTTGAAATAATACTAAAAAAGAAAGTTGGTTTTCGATGAAACTGACAATCTTTTATTCCCCATAGCTAACATATTGGTATATTTGGTAGCCATATTAGATTCTTACCTTTGCATTTAATGTTCTATAGACAATACTCAAAATCACTTCTTGGTAAATATTCATTCTTTCTAGTACATTGATGGTTCTCCAGTTTTCAGTAATATTGTCATGAGTTAGTTCATATAAACCTACAGGAAAATGACAAGACACATGTTTAATGTTCAGTTTATCAGGGGTCAAAGGTAGCAGTAGTCCAGGCCACATACACAACTAAACATAGACTCTCTCACAGTCCTCGGAACTTCGCTTTACTAAAATCGACGCTAAATGAATTATTTTGTATGTACCGATACGATCTACATAACATACTCCATCGTACTCGAACAACCTTGTACTGTGCGCCCTCATCGACCACATAGAGATATATGTTCGTTGACGTGTGACTGCGACGCTCCGTGTTATCGCGAAGTCCGAGGCTTCGCGATAACACGGAGCGTCGCAGTCACACGTCAACGAATGGTTATCTCTATCATGGTCGATGAGGGCGCACAGTACAAGGATATTCGAGTACGGTTAATTAGCTGGCATCGGTACATACAAAATAATTCGTTTAGCTTTAATTTTAGTAAAGCGAAGCTCCGAGGGCTGTAAGAGAGTCTAAACTAAACATTGTATTCAGACTACCACATTAGCAGTAGTCCAGACCACATACACAACTAAACATTGTATCCAGACTACCACATTAGCAATAGTCCAGAGCACAGACAACTAATCATATGGTCAGATGGTAGCACGTAGACCTGTTGAACCAATATTGAAATACTTACATACAGTGACTCTAAATTTAAATATTTCAGAAATGTAACAGTATGTATATAATAGGGTTGTTATAACAATATGGTATATGCACATTATAATGTATATAGCAATTTGCATTGCAGGATTACTTTACTAAACGCATTGAATTAATGTAAATTACCTCTAACTTCATATAGATTTAAATATAGCTAGTAATGTATATATGCCATGTGGTACAAAGTTTACCATTGTGTTTCTTACATGACAAGGAAATTATACCAAAATGTGCAATTTTTTACCACATATAAATTATTTTCTTTTAACATCATATATATTTAAATATGTATTATTTGCCAAATACCGTTCCATATCTTGCTGCGAGAGGTAATTTTTACGGTAATAACGAAGAGCCATTACCAGAAAATTTACCTCGAGCAGCAAGATGTGAAACAGTATTTGGCAAATAACATACTTATATGTGATCTGCGACTATGAATTCATTTTTGAATGTCTAAAAATGCTGTTTCATTTAAAAATAAACATCACTTCCCCATTATACTGTTGAGCATAGTGTCACACACCTCTCCGATAACTGCAATGCGGTTGTTTATTTTAGCATTTATACACACAGACACTGACAATTAGTGAGAAAGTGTAAAGTGTAAATATCGGTAAATGTTGGTTAATAAGACATGTAGACTGTAGTTTTTGTTTACTGATGTCTATTACAACCACCAGCAATGTATTTTTTCACAATGCTGTTGAGTTTTATTCACCTACCAGGGTAGTGACTACGCTCGTCATCGTCTTAGTGCTAATTCCATACTCCTTATGATGTCATAAAATCTCATGGTCTAGATGGGACCGGAAATACCCGAAAACTCTCAAAGTAATTCCGAAGGGAAGTGACTGAAAAAAGGTCATTTTAAGGTGTTTGCAGACGCTTTTTAAAAGTTTTAAAACCAGAATGCGTTTCACAAACATGTCGTCTAGCAAATTAGCGATAGTGAATGTGAGCATTTTGAATCACCTTTAAGCAATGTGGTGGTAATTTTGATATCCTTCATAAATTTAGGAATTCAGGTTTACGATCATGTGACGACCGTGTGTTCACCTTCACTGGACTTTCACTGTTCTGTGTGGAATTTTTGTACTTTTGATTAATTCTTTTTTAATTTCTTGGCATTCAAGTGACGTTATATAAAATGTGCAATTTGATTCATAATATATATATTACTGACCTTGATATACTGATGAGGCTTGCACCATTTGTTTATAATAGGAGTAATAGAGACCAGACTCAGTACGAAATGATATCTCACGTTCCACTTCCTGTAAATTACAAAACACAGGTTGATTACTTTTCAAATATTACAATCAGATTATTTACATCTAGCAAACATTATCTCAACAATCTGTAAAGTTTAATTCTTATAAGGACAACCTCTTTTTATGTTTCTCATGCTTAGAAATGATAGGTCAGTCAATCAGTCAGTTAGTTAGTCAGTCAGTCAGTCAGTCAGTCAGTTAGTTAGTCAACCAGTCAATTAGTCAGACAGACAGTCAGTCAGTCAGTCAGTCAGTCAGTTAGTTAGTCAACCAGTCAGTTAGTCAGACAGACAGACAGTCAGTCAGTCAGTTAGTTAGTCAATCAGTCAGTCAGACAGACAGACAGACAGTCAGTCAGTCAGTCAGTCAGTCATCAGTTAGTTAGTCAACCAGTCAGTTAGTCAGTTAGTCAGACAGATAGTCAGTCAGTCAGTCAGTTAGTTAGTTAGTCAATCAGTCAGTCAGTCAGACAGTCAGTCAGTTAGTTAATCAGTCAGTCAGTCAGTCAGTCAGTCAGTCAATCAGTCAATCAGTCAGTCAGTCAGACAGACAGTCAGTCAGTTAGTTAGTTAGTCAATCAGTCAGACACAGTCAGTCAGTCAGTCGGTCAGTGAGTCAGTCGGTCGGTCGGTCAGTCAGTCAGTCAGTCAGACAGTCAGTTAGTCAGTCAGTCAGTTAGTTAGTCAGTCAGTCAGTGAGTCAGTTAGTTAGTTTATAGTTAAAAAAAGTAAAAAGAAACATATACAGAAACATTTTGTGATCCCTGTAGGCCTACTGAACTAATTCAGAGTTCAGTTGTGCTAAAAAAAAAGTAGACATGTGTGTGTGCATCTGCATATGTGTTTGTGTGTGCTTATATGTGAGTGTGTGTGTGTGTGTGTGTGTGTGTGTGTGTGTGTGTGTGTGCACATACATGTGTGCGTGTACGTGTTCATGATACTATCATTTCGTAATCATACTTTTAACAGTGGATGCCTTAGAAATAACAATAAAATTAAAGATAATGAAACTATGAGACATTTGTTTTATTAAGATCCCAAATTTCGGCAACAAATGATATTTTTCACCTAGATATGAACTTGCAGTCTCACCATCTTACCACCACCAGTGACATTGACCATTTTTTGGTCTGGCCACCAGGCCATTGGTGGGGTTAAGCTGAATCTGAGAAATACAGGGTTGGTTAGGTATGGCAAGAAAAACAAAACTACGTTTCCGATAACATGGTCTCAGAAAACAGGGGTGGTAGGTTTTATTTTATTTTATCTTTACCCCTTTTTTTAACATTGCTTGGACCCCAAAACAAACAAGATGTCAGTCAGAATACCCCTTCTGTGAAAGTTTGATGAAATATGTACTGACATCGCTGGGGAAAGAAAACAGATGTGTATGAAGGTCAAGAAGACAAAGAATTTCTTAACTTTTTATTTTAAATATTTAAAAAATGTTTCGGAGCTGCGGCTCAAACTAGGGTCAGTTTGGTTATTGGAAACACAATTTTTTTTAATTTTGACTAATGAGAAACATAAATTTTCAGAAGGACCATCGTTATAAAAGTTTAGTGTAATGCACACAGGTACTCAAATCAATGTGTATGATTTAAAAAAAAAATATGTATGTAAATAAGACTTCTTAATATACATTTTTTTTCTACACATTGATTCGAGTACCTGTGGTAATGCACATATCATTGGTCTGTCAATTGGTTGCAAAACTAAACCATAGATTACTTCTACAATTGACAAACACAATGTGCTGTTGTTGTCATCACTTTGTAAGTTTTACCCATATGCTGTAGCATATCTGTATTGGTTTATTTGCTTGCCACCCTGAGTTCACTTCGTGACATTTTCTTGTATATTTCTGCTAGAAACACAGCATATCTAATTACTGGCAAGGTTAAAGTAGCATAGGACCCTGGTGATGCATACCGTTGCCTCAGTGCAGTATTAGGGTCATATCTGCTATGCAACCGTATAGACAGATACGACCTTACTGCACTGACGTGAAGATATGTGGATGTAAATCAGATCAAAACTATATTTAAAGGTATATGTGTTGTTGTTTTTTAAACCAAAAAGTTGGGGCAATCTGAAATGTCATTACGAGTGTACCAGTGATTACTTGCATGGGTGCAAACATCAGTATATGCACTGAAATAGAACACTGAAAACATACCTGTGTGTAAATTTTAGCAAAAGATCGGTCCATGTCATTGAAATCATCTGAATACCTAAATCTTAACTGTAATTCAAACTGGGCGTTTAAAACAATGACAAAATTAGATTAGATGTGCATATCATGTGGCATATGATAATAGATGATGTGATAAATGTATTACTAGGGATCTCAAAGCATGACAAAATAACCATATACAATCATACTCCAACAAGTCTTCTACACTTGAAGCATTTGACAACCACGCATAACAGGATAACAGTTCATACATGAAAGTTTATACCAACGGAATAGATCTATTGATACCTTGATATTTGAAATCCATAGTCTGAGAGTTTCTACCAATATCAGAAATAACATGTAACAGGTAAGACTCATAGATACCTTGATATTTGAAAACCATAGTCTATTTTCATGAAGTCTGTCCATGTACTCAGCATGTTTATGTCCCATATATATGCACACCAACAATCCTATTAGAAATGATACCATCCATAAAACACTTGCTGGTCTGACACAACTTGTAGTCTCCTGGGGATCACCCTGTTCCAACCTTCTCAAATTTATCCCCTTCTCATCCCTGTGTCTTCGAATTTTTCTCTGACGAAGGTCAGGCATTTTGTAGTCAACTTTTCAACAACAGTAAAAAGTCTGTGTCTAATGCAATGTGTTGTGACCATTAAAGAGAACACTGGCACATTACAACCTAGTGTGCACTTTGGTTATTAACACATTAAACAGTACATAATAAAAACAGGCAGGGAGCAAATTTAGAAAGGAAAATAACCGAGTTGTTGAAATTGCAGTAACAGCTGTTCTGTAGCCAGAGGGGTACATGGTGGAAATAGGAAACTTACACATTGATATTGACGAATACCATTATTATGCAAATCAGCTGATCAATAGTGTCTCACAATATCTCTATACCTAGGTTTGGCTAACCCCAAATAAACCTCAATGACTTTTACACCAATTATAATTCAATTAATTGACATTTTTACAATGTCCACACAGCACAAGTTTTATTTATAAATCATGAACAACTTTACAATTGTACTTGTCAGAAACAAATACAACAGATTTTGAAATAGTTTTAGTAACGCTAATACTATCACTAAACGATAAGAACGGAGAACGGCACTATGTCTTGTAGTTTTTGTACCGGGCTAATGTAAACTTTCAATCTTCCGTTTGCTCTCAGCTCAGGTGACTGGAATTTGATGCTTTGATAAATAAATACAGTGTATAAGTTATATACTGAACATGGTTTCCTACACATCAATTATTCTATCACACTCATGTAATTGTATGTTTGAATTTTATTAAAAGGAAACACTTTTAAACAGTGATATCAGAAAACTCAATATTTATCAGCATGCAGAGGATTGCGACTACTCATAAAGTCACACCTCTCCACTATTGATGAATTGAACCAAGTACAAAGCTAATTCACTACCTGAAGATGTTAAGTCTTGGGAAGAAATCGCAGTATTCATATTTTCTTTGTTTAGTGAAGGAAACATGAGTGACATAAGGGGCATTACCACTGCAACAAGTCAAAGACGAGTTGTCACAGAACCCTTGTCGGTGAGGGAAACATGAGTGACATAAGGGGCCTTACCACTGCAACAAGTCTGAGTTGTCACAGAACCCTTGTCAAAACATTTTCTGGCTGAATTAAGAAAAATGTTGGTGAAGAATGACAATATACCTGGGCAAGCTTACATTTTAACTCATATTTCAATCACCATGGAACCAATGATACAGACTTCTGTTGTTGTGACGTAGAATGACCAGGGTTGTAAAGCCTGTATTTTCTGTACTTCTATACTCAAACACATCAAACTTGGCTTACACATGGTATAAATTTCTACATATTTTCCAGCGAAAAAAATTCGTACAAATTCGTCCACTTTCCCTCAAAACTAATTTTAACCATTGAAGTTGAGTAATTTTACTGCACTTCTCATCAAAATACAGTGTACACAATTCTGGCACTTTTCCAACACAATAAATTCAACAAATTATTACATTTTCCTACCAAAAGAAGTTGAACAAAATTATTTTTTTTACTATTTATTGTACTTTTGAGGCATATTTTTAGTATATTTTATACTAGCAATATGGTAACAAAGTCATATAACAGAGATTATTTGTTTGAAATATCAAGCCAGCAATATTCATACATGTAACAATAAAAAAAAATCAAAACATGTAATTTTTTTTTCTTTATATGTGCATTTAACTTTTTTCTCTCTATGAATTTTGAATGAATTCAAATCTCTGTTATGCATGTATATATGTAAAGATGTAAAATGCACAAACTATAATAATGTAACATGCATAATTATGAAAACAAATAAACACATAGATACATAAACAAAGCAACATTCATACATCAGGAGTTTCATCATCAAACAAGTCATAAACTTGAAGTGTGTTTGTGCAGTGTCGGGGGGGGGGGGGGGGTCTAGAAAGTAATCCATCTAAACTTCCTTCTTTTGAACAATAATTTTAGTAGAGAACCCTGCAGTACATAACCTTAGGAGCCCACATTTATATGTACCTTTCTGTTGCACCAAAAAATCAGTGAGGATATTGTAACTACTTTAACACTTCTTCCATTTCATCTCTCTTCCCACTCTGTATCCTAGCACCCACTTTTCGTCCATCATTTGCTGTCACTGGGAGCTTCCATTTAATCACTGACAGCTTAAATTTGTGTAAAAATGGTCATTTTTCACCGAGTGCTTGTGCACTGAACTTGCACATGACAGTAATGTGGGTTGTATGTATATATGTTTGTGGGGGCAAAAGTTTGTCATGACCTGACTGGTATATGTTATCTGGAAAGACCAGATGACAGAAAACGAAAGGATTTATGATTGATGATTCCTTTATATATCAGTTGTGGTAGTAAAGATAACATTATCACCAACCTCAGAAGGAAATGTTCCTATCAAATGAATGCAAGTAGGATATCTAGTCAAACAATTAACTTTTATCCACTTTCGAAAAAAACAAACTATGAGGAACTTCATAAAATGTGATATTATCAGTACATATTAGTAGTATATGTTGTGTTATATCTCAAGGACTTCTATTTTGATACACCAACTACCAGAACTGCAATAAGTTTGACAGTGTGTTTATATGTACAGTATTTCAACAAATAGAGTTGCGATTGCATATTGTTTTAAAGGGGAACACCACACCAGCAAACTTTAGGTTCTGGAGAGTCATTTGATGATTTTACATCACTTATATTAAGTTTAATTGCTGAGAAACCCTGAGGTGAAAGTTAATTAGCCCTCAATCAGCAACTGTTGAGAGGATTAAGCTTAAATTTACCCTGGATTCCTACAGTCGGGGGGGAGTCAGCAGACATGTGTATATAAAATTAGGACATAAATATTCATTAGTAATTGTATAAGCATATCTGCTGACTCCAATGAAGTATGTCTAGGTCTTACGATCTTCACAGAACAATTACGATATAATTTGGAATAAATTTCAACTTGATTTTGGCACAACTGTACCGAGTGCTTTAGGCATGGTGAAATATGTGTCACAGCTAGTACTCTGTGTGTGTGTATGTGTGTATGTGTGTGTGTGTGTGTGTGTGTGTGTGTGTGCCATACGACTGCCATATTTGTATAGAACAGTCATGACTTTAATACTGTATAAGTAAAAGTTCAAGTCTTCCTACATTTATGTGCTTCACACAAGAGTAGATCTTTCAGTTATAAATGCCCTATTTTTTAATGATAAACTACATTTTTCTTTTCAGAATGCTCAGTATTTTTTTTAACGGGATGAGGATGGCAAGTATAGATATATTAACTTAATTACTAATAGTATCAAATTATATCCATAAACATTGTACATAGCAAATCTGGTTTATTCCAGATATGCAGCTGATGTAATTGATGAGGGTATAAATTTTCTCCTCAACTTAGATGGACTTGTCTGCTTAACTTAATTGAAATGGACAAGGTGCGGATGTGAGGACAACAACAAATCTATCAAGGAGTTAAGATTTCCAATCAAAACCTAGAGAAAAAAGAGAACACACCCCCAAATGTTTCTGTATATCACAACAGGTCACTCCAAATCATTCCATTACTTTTGTAAACCCTTTACAGTTGTACTGACTACAAACTCTGTCTAGTTCAGCAGACGTGGACTCCTACAAATTGAGTTTGACGGAAGACAACTTGGTCGACTTGTGCACCATCTACAGACAATAATCCAAGGTAAGGATGTACAGAATTTATTGCAATCATTGCATGAACTCAACCAATTAATTATTACTAAACTATTATAATATATTTGTCAGCTGAACAGACCATAAACCAGGTTTAAGGTTGATATTTTTTTTCACCAGTATTCCATAATTTCTATTCTATTTTCAACTTGGGTCAAACATTTGTCATCAAATTGCTTTCACAGTCTTTTGTCAGGCATTTGCCTTAGGGAGGCAATTTTGACTTGTTCATGAAAGTATATTTCTGTTTTGTATTTGATATGAAGTAATCTTTGAATAGTATTAGTAAAAATGACAATTTTGACTTCAGAATTTTTATAAATGTTTTTAGCACAAGTGAATACTGCATAATATGTACTTCAGGCTAGCTATAGTCATAGTAAAGTGTTTGTGCATGTGTGTGTGTATGAGTCTGTGTCTGGGCATGTGTGAAAACAACTTAAAGTCAGAAGCTGCCACACTGATACTTTGGTATTTGGTCGGGGACATACATTTAACACATAGGATGTTAGCTGAGAAATTGTTCAAATGAAAATGATTGTACCACAGGTGTGTTTTTGGTTGAAAAATATCATATTTAGTACACAAAAAGCTTGCAATCTCTGGTTAGAATGAAAGGTTATTGTTTTATTGATGTCATTAAATCATGAAATTTTTGATGGGGGATACTTGAACACCTATACATGTAAATTGCACCAAGATTAAAGTCTGTTTGATTTTGCTTGAAAACACTTTTTTTTTAAAACAATAATAATAATACTTTATTTCCACTAGATTAAAAATGATACAACTGAAATTATAAAAATATATAAGTATTAAGGCCAGAAAAATAAAAAAAAGCTGTTCAACAGGAAACCTAGTACCTCACACTGGGCAGTCAAAGGTCTTTTTTTTTGCCATATATAATGGAGGTAAAACAGTTCAAGTTGAGTTTACAGTCATTTTGATATTTATCCCTTTTCAATTTATCTGTATGGCAAGCGATTTCTTAGTTACACAATTTATGGTTAAACAAATCTTGTAGCTATACTCTCTCCCTCCTCTCTCAAAAACATTAAATGGCCCACCATGAATTATTGCATGTATCCCCTCTGTCACCTACTACACTGGAGATGTAACATTATACAGTATAATGATGCATTAAAATAACAGTGATAACTGCAAGTACAATAACAGTCCATAACGAGATTACTTTACAAAGGATGTAGATTTCACCTGCATAAAGAGATGTCTCAAAATGAGCTCTAATCTGTACTTGGAGGTACTTATAGCCAGCCACCTTCCATCTTGATGTGGGAGAAAGACATTATCAACATGATTGTGACTGATTGGGATTAGACATCTCCAAGGATGAAAACTTTTTTGAAAATAAGACCATGTAGGAAGCCATTTTAATAAAGGCATAACATATCAAACCATTTAAAGACATAATTTAAAGTCACACCATTGTTCTTAAAATCACTTGAATAATTGGTCTTAAAATACCAGAATTGAAACAATTTCACAATGCAGTACATATTATCTAGCTATGAAGTGTATTTTGTTGTGGCAATTTAAAGCTGCAAGATATTTTGTAGATGCACAATTGGTAAATGACTTCTCCTGAAGTTTAATTTGGTTCCGAAAATCACAAATGAAGAGCAAAAAATGTTTCAAGTCCCCCTCTTCCAGACTATTTGAATTTGATAGCCCACTGACCTCTCCTCAGTGCCCTTCCCATTGTCATAAATTCTGCTTGTTCCTTTCATGCATGTTGGATATGCAACAGCTTAGTTTAATCTGAATTCACTCTTGTATGGAACAAAGTGTGCATAGTAGTCCAGCAGCCATTTTACTGACATGTGAAGACTGCATGTGGATATACCGTATTACCCATCACCTAAAAAACATGAAAAATGAAAAGCCAAAAATATGGGTGTGTTGGGCCCACTGAACAGCTTTATTATTTTCCTTGGCCTAAACAACAAAATAAATTTGTGAGCAGATGTGGAAATGAGGACAAAAATAATTTAACAAAAAGAACTGTTATGGTTTGACCTCACTCACTGATAAAAATTAGTCAATATTATACACATTTAAAGGTGATTCAAAATGCTCACATTCACTATCGCTAATTTGCTAGACGACATGTTTGTGAAATCCATTCTGGTTTTAAAATTTTTCAAAAGCGTCTGCAAACACCTTAAAATGACCCTTTTTCAGTCACTTCCCTTCGGATTTACTTCGAGAGTTTTCGGGTATTTCCGGTCCCACCTAGACCACAGGATTTTATGACGTCATAAGGGGTATACGTTAGCACTAAGACTATGACGAGCGTGGTCACTAGGTGAATAAAACTCAACAGCATTGTGAAAAAATACATTGCTAGTGGTTGTAACAGACATCAGTAAACAAAAACTACACTCTACATGTCTTATTAACCAACATTTACCGATATTTACTCACACTTTCTGACTAATTGGCAGTGTCTGTGGGTATAAATGCTAAAATATGATCTCCCCATATTATGGCAAAATAAATCAAAACGGCTCGACTAGTTATATATAAACACTTGTAATGTCGCGTGTTTCACATTCATTGACTTTTATTTATCTGATTTTTTATTATTTGCCGATAAGAAGCATTACGATACCGTCGTGACGTTTTGACGGCATCCCCGGGCCAAGGACGGCATATTTTAGCCCAATCGTACTCGCGTCGCCTTTTGAACAGTGCATTTAACAACAACGTAAACATATTTCATCTCGAATAAATATACTAGCTATTAGAATACCAATGGGAAACTTCAAGAAGGCGTATCGGGACATGTGCCACAATATATTTGTTGGTCCCATAATACACTAATTGATTCGATTCAAGTTGCTCCGAGCATAAGGAAGCACGCTCCGAGTCATTGCATCATGTAAATGGAACTGTGACCGACCTAATTTTGTTGTCCATATATAAAATGAGAGTGACCTGTAAATTTTTCACAGTTTTCGTTGTGGTCTTGTATTGTCACATGTTTGGCTTGTGAACACAAGTTTACATCTATTATTGTCTAGGACGTAATACTCTAGTCCGAGTCTGAAACCCATATAAAACCTAAGATACTCGCATTTGGATCGGAATGAACAGAAGTACTGAGGTCTCATCGACTTGTTGGGGACTCGAATTATTGCTTGTTTTTATCACGGTATACAGGTGATTATTATATATCGGTAGAGGGGTAGTGTTGTCAAGTTTTGTGCAGTCACCGCGGCCGCGGCAGTAAGCTTATACTAGGATAGTTCCGCCGATTAAAGTTAAAGCAGTGTATGTGCAATCATGGTACAATGTACGTATGGAATCGGGAGAGCACAGCGCACATTCGTGTCGGGTTAAATTTATCCACGTGTTGATGTAATCCATATTTATCAATCAGATATATTGTAAATATATCTTCAAGTTGTATATATATATCTTCAGATATATTGTAAATATATCTTCAAGTTGTACAGAAATAACGTCTCTAACTTCAAAACAAACCCTGAGAAATTGGACCGGACGTGGCTAAGTATCTAGTTGCAGGCTTTCTTTCATAACCGTGTGCTGGGGTCACGACCTTGATTGCCGACGTCAATATTGTCCAATCATATTTAATATCATTAACACATCGCGACATTTGATTTGTTGGTTTCCTAAACTGTATACTTCGAATACCATGATTCGTTACAAAATTCTTCTAATGAATATTAAATAGGCTTGTTGCATTAAATTAAGTGATATCGCAACAAGGGAAACCATACAAGTTTTCTTCCAGACGAGTTGCTAAAGTCATGTAAATGACAACACTAAACTCACGAAATTTCCTCAATTCTTTACAATTTTATTGCTGATAATATGGCAATCTAATAGCTAGTTTATTTATTCAAGATAAATATGTTTACTTTGTTGCTAAATGCGCCGTTCAAAAGGCAACATCAGTGAGTCACATAGTGGGCTAAAATATGCTGTCGACGCCATGCGTGTCGAAGATATTGTAATGCTTCTCCTCGGCAAATAATAAAAAAATCAGATAAATAAATTGAAACACGCGACCGACATTACAAGTGTTTATGTATATATACACTGTAGTCTAGCCGTTTTGATTTATTTTGCCATAATATGGGGAGATAATATTTTAGCATTTATACCCACAGACACTGCCAATTAGTGAGAAAATGTGAGTAAATATCGGTAAATGTTGGTTAATAAGACATGTAGAGTGTAGTTTTTGTTTACTGATGTCTGTTACAACCACTAGCAATGTATTTTTTCACAATGCTGTTGAGTTTTATTCACCTAGTGACTACGCTCGTCATAGTCTTAGTGCTAACGTATACCCCTTATGACGTCATAAAATCCCGTGGTCTAGGTGGGACCGGAAATACCCGAAAACTCTCGAAGTAAATCCGAAGGGAAGTGACTGAAAAAGGGTCATTTTAAGGTGTTTGCAGACGCTTTTGAAAAGTTTTAAAACCAGAATGCATTTCAAAAACATGTCGTCTAGCAAATTAGCGATAGTGAATGTGAGCATTTTGAATCACCTTTAAAGTAAGAAATGATAATAATGGCCATGATACAGAACTTATAATGTGCGATGATAAATAATAACAAATATTAAGATATGGCATCTATTATTGGTTTAGGAGGTACTTTCTTGAAGTCAGTTTTAAACTTACTCTGACAACAGGTATCTCTTAAATATGACAGGATTGAATTCCAAATTTTAGCACTAGTAAATTTTGTGCTGAATTAACCAAAAATATTTTTGTATTTGGGGAAGTAAAGATCATTTTGTTTTTCTTGCCTTGTGTCATGAGCATGACTGATTTTGGAGAAAATATTTGATAAGTGTGGCGGAACTCTTTATTTATGACACTGTGCACAAAAATTCCTATTTGATAATCCCGTTGTTTGTAAATATCTCAGATATGAAGGTGTTTAAATAAGGGAACTGAATAGGCATTATGGCTACTGAATGTGATCATATGAACAATTTTCTTCTGAATAGTGAGAATTTCTTTGAGATAAGACTGATAAGTGCTACCCCAAACTTGAAGACCACATGACAAATGGGGAAGAACACTTGTATTGTACAGCAACAAACGTATGCAAGGCAACTACCAAATGAAGTCTGTAAAATATACCGGTACATGTTAACTTGTTTTAATTTCTATAAAAAATAATTACCCAGGCAAACTCCAACAAAAGATTTAGTATCTAAAGTAGAAATGTTCACATATTTCAAGTAAATTGAACCCTTGACAGTGAGAGATTTGTGATCTAATACCAATGACTGTATAGTTTTGCCAGAATTGACTTTTAGCTTGTTGGTGTCACAATAATTATTACATTATGGAAAGCAGAATATAGATTTTACTAAAGGCCAGGGTGGAGGAGGAGGAGGGGTGTCGATAGATTTTTCCATCGCGGCAAAGAAAAGTCACTGATCCCCCTATCTGTAAAACTAAAAGCTGCCCCCTATCACTTAATTCTAAAACATACTGACACCCCCTCCCCCTCCCCATATATCATACATGACAGGTATTTGATCGTGACTCAGAGTGGACTGCTTGACTAAATACTTTATAAGATAGCATCATACTAAATTAACAACTACACAGGGTAAATATATTGAAAAAGAATTTAATAGCATCTTGACTTTAAAAGGTATAACCACTTGCAAACTTTCTTGCAATAGAAACATTAATGTGAAATTTATATTTAACTGATATTTTCAAAATGAAGATTCACATAGGTATAATGTCCAGCAGAATTTTGGGTCAGTGGTTTATTGATTGTGTGTAGTTTGAAATTTGTTTACAAAAAGTTCAAATCTAACTCTTCATTATTATCATATTACATTTCTATGATCACACTTATAATGTATATTTGGCATAATGGTATAAATGGTTTTTTTTCACTTTATACTAAAAATATACTTTATTCATTTTTAATTTTTAGAAGACTACATTCCATGATGGATAAATTGGTGTTGATTCTTCAACTGGTAGTAATTATTCAAACATCCACAGCACAAATCAATCAGGATGGTCAATGTTTAAGCATCTGTTCAAATTCATGGCCAGATACCAGAGGTCCTGCTGGCCCTCCAGGACAACCTGGTGCTCCAGGTATTGCTGGACCAGTGGGTAGACAAGGGCCAAGGTAATTGAACTTTTCTCTATTAGGACCTTCAGGCCCCTCAAGGACAACCTTAATTATGTTCCAGATTATGACTGAACTTGTGGGATTTACTGTCCCAAAGTTGACCTGTATCACATATAATCATCCCAGCCATAAGTGACCTTTAGTTATTTTCCAGTTGCCATTATACTCAAAAACAAGTCATTGAGAATGACATAGCCCCGCTATGATTGGGTTTTAAGGAATTATCACTACTCTGATCACGCAACAACACTTGTGAACCTAAATCAAACAGACTTAGATATGTTGGGTCTGCTTGTTGGACATGGAACATGCCTACAACAATAAAAGATTGGTCGGGTATGGGGGATCATATCACAATGAAAATGGATATGGACATGTATGTCATAGAACACTGTCCTAATACCAACTTTGAATGTGATCTGTTCAAGCATGTCTGAGTTATGGCTTTGGACATAGAAAAATCGCAAACAAAATGGCTGCCAGGCGGCCATATTGGATCGTATCACAACAACAATGAATATGCACATGTATGTCATAGCACACTGTCCTAATACCAACTTTGAATGAGATCTGTTCAAGCATGTCTGAGTTATGGCTTTGGACATAGAAAATTCACAAACATAATGGCTGCCAGGCGGCCATATTAGATCGTATAATGACGAAAATGGATATGCACATGTATGTCATAGAACACTGTCCTAATACCAACTTTGAATGAGATCTTTTCAAGCATGTCTGAGTTATGGCTTTGGACATGGAAAATTCACAAACAAAATGGCTGCCAGGTGGCCATATTGGATCGTATCACAACAACATTGGATATGCACATGTATGTCATAGAACACTTCCCTAATACCAACTTTGAATGAGATCTGTTCAAGCATGTCTGAGTTATGGCTTTGGACATAGAAAAATCGCAAACAAAATAGCTGTCAGGTGGCCATATTGGATCATATCACAATAAAAATGAATATGCACATATATGCCATAGAACACTGTCCTAATATCAATTTTGAATGAGATCTGTTCAAGCATGTCTGAGTTATGGCTTTATAGACAGGGAAATTTTGCAAACAAAATGGCTGCTAGGCGACCATATTGGATCGTATCATGAAACAAATTGACGTGCATATGTATGCCATTGTATGTTGCCCCTGTACTAAGTGTGAAAAAAATCAGTCCAGGCATCTCCAAGAAAAGACTGCGGACGGTCTCCTATTTGTACTTACTCCTACTTCTCTACTGGTACTTTTCCCATACTCCTACTGGTCTACTTGTACTTTTCCCATACTCCTACTGGTCTATTTGTACTTTTCCCATACTCCTACTTCTCTACTGGTACTTTTCCCATACTCCTACTTGTCTATTTGTACTTTTCCCATACTCCTACTGGTCTACTTGTACTTTTCCCATACTCCTACTTCTCTACTTGTACTTTTCCCATACTCCTACTGGTCTACTTATACTTTTCCCATACTCCTACTGGTCTATTTGTACTTTTCCCATACTCCTACTGGTCTATTTGTACTTTTCCCATACTCCTACTGGTCTATTTGTACTTTTCCCATACTCCTACTGGTCTATTTGTACTTTTCCCATACTCCTACTTCTCTACTTGTACTTTTCCCATACTCCTACTTCTCTATTTGTACTTTTCCCATACTCCTACTGGTCTATTTGTACTTTTCCCATACTCCTACTGGTCTACTTGTACTTTTCCCATACTCCTACAGGTCTAGTTGTACTTTTCCCATACTCCTACTTCTCTACTTGTACTTTTCCCATACTCCTACTTCTCTACTTGTACTTTTCCCATACTCCTACTTCTCTACTTGTACTTTTCCCATACTCCTACAGGTCTATTTGTACTTTTCCCATACTCCTACTGGTCTACTTGTACTTTTCCCATACTCCTACAGGTCTATTTGTACTTTTCCCATACTCCTACTTCTCTACTTGTACTTTTCCCATACTCCTACTGGTCTACTTGTACTTTTCCCATACTCCTACAGGTCTAGTTGTACTTTTCCCATACTCCTACTTCTCTACTTGTACTTTTCCCATACTCCTACTTCTCTACTTGTACTTTTCCCATACTCCTACTTCTCTATTTGTACTTTTCCCATACTCCTACTTGTCTATTTGTACTTTTCCAATACTCCTACTGGTACTTTTCCCATACTCCTACTGGTCTACTTGTACTTTTCCCATACTCCTACTGGTCTACTTGTACTTTTCCCATACTCCTACTGGTCTACTTGTACTTTTCCCATACTCCTACTGGTCTACTTGTACTTTTCCCATACTCCTACAGGTCTAGTTGTACTTTTCCCATACTCCTACTGGTCTACTTGTACTTTTCCCATACTCCTACTGGTCTACTTGTACTTTTCCCATACTCCTACTGGTCTATTTGTACTTTTCCCATACTCCTACTGGTCTATTTGTACTTTTCCCATACTCCTACAGGTCTAGTTGTACTTTTCCCATACTCCTACTGGTCTACTTGTACTTTTCCCATACTCCTACAGGTCTAGTTGTACTTTTCCCATACTCCTACTGGTCTACTTGTACTTTTCCCATACTCCTACTGGTCTACTTGTACTTTTCCCATACTCCTACTGGTACTTTTCCCATACTCCTACTTCTCTACTTGTACTTTTCCCATACTCCTACTGGTCTATTTGTACTTTTCCCATACTCCTACTTCTCTACTTGTACTTTTCCCATACTCCTACTTGTCTACTTGTACTTTTCCCATACTCCTACTGGTCTATTTGTACTTTTCCCATACTCCTACTTGTCTATTTGTACTTTTCCCATACTCCTACTTCTCTACTTGTACTTTTCCCATACTCCTACTGGTCTATTTGTACTTTTCCCATACTCCTACTGGTCTATTTGTACTTTTCCCATACTCCTACTGGTCTATTTGTACTTTTCCCATACTCCTACTTGTACTTTTCCCATACTCCTACTTGTCTATTTGTACTTTTCCCATACTCCTACTGGTCTACTTGTACTTTTCCCATACTCCTACTGGTCTATTTGTACTTTTCCCATACTCCTACTTCTCTACTTGTACTTTTCCCATACTCCTACTTCTCTATTTGTACTTTTCCCATACTCCTACTTGTCTATTTGTACTTTTCCAATACTCCTACTGGTACTTTTCCCATACTCCTACTGGTCTACTTGTACTTTTCCCATACTCCTACTGGTCTACTTGTACTTTTCCCATACTCCTACTGGTCTACTTGTACTTTTCCCATACTCCTACTGGTCTACTTGTACTTTTCCCATACTCCTACAGGTCTAGTTGTACTTTTCCCATACTCCTACTGGTCTAGTTGTACTTTTCCCATACTCCTACTGATCTATTTGTACTTTTCCCATACTCCTACTGGTCTACTTGTACTTTTCCCATACTCCTACTGGTACTTTTCCCATACTCCTACTGGTCTATTTGTACTTTTCCCATACTCCTACTGGTCTACTTGTACTTTTCCCATACTCCTACTGGTCTATTTGTACTTTTCCCATACTCCTACTGGTCTATTTGTACTTTTCCCATACTCCTACTGGTCTACTTGTACTTTTCCCATACTCCTACTGGTCTACTTGTACTTTTCCCATACTCCTACTGGTCTACTTGTACTTTTCCCATACTCCTACTTCTCTATTTGTACTTTTCCCATACTCCTACTGGTCTATTTGTACTTTTCCCATACTCCTACTTCTCTACTTGTACTTTTCCCATACTCCTACTGGTCTACTTGTACTTTTCCCATACTCCTACTGGTCTATTTGTACTTTTCCCATACTCCTACTTGTCTATTTGTACTTTTCCCATACTCCTACTGGTCTAGTTGTACTTTTCCCATACTCCTACTGGTCTACTTGTACTTTTCCCATACTCCTACTGGTCTACTTGTACTTTTCCCATACTCCTACTGGTCTACTTGTACTTTTCCCATACTCCTACTTGTCTATTTGTACTTTTCCCATACTCCTACTGGTCTATTTGTACTTTTCCCATACTCCTACTTCTCTACTTGTACTTTTCCCATACTCCTACTGGTCTACTTGTACTTTTCCCATACTCCTACTTCTCTACTTGTACTTTTCCCATACTCCTACTGGTCTACTTGTACTTTTCCCATACTCCTACTGGTCTATTTGTACTTTTCCCATACTCCTACTTGTCTATTTGTACTTTTCCCATACTCCTACTTCTCTACTTGTACTTTTCCCATACTCCTACTTCTCTATTTGTACTTTTCCCATACTCCTACTGGTCTACTTGTACTTTTCCCATACTCCTACTGGTCTACTTGTACTTTTCCCATACTCCTACTGGTCTATTTGTACTTTTCCCATACTCCTACTGGTCTACTTGTACTTTTCCCATACTCCTACTGGTCTATTTGTACTTTTCCCATACTCCTACTTCTCTACTTGTACTTTTCCCATACTCCTACTTGTCTACTTGTACTTTTCCCATACTCCTACTGGTCTATTTGTACTTTTCCCATACTCCTACTTGTCTATTTGTACTTTTCCCATACTCCTACTTCTCTACTTGTACTTTTCCCATACTCCTACTTCTCTACTTGTACTTTTCCCATACTCCTACTGGTCTACTTGTACTTTTCCCATACTCCTACTGGTCTATTTGTACTTTTCCCATACTCCTACTGGTCTATTTGTACTTTTCCCATACTCCTACTGGTCTATTTGTACTTTTCCCATACTCCTACTGGTCTATTTGTACTTTTCCCATACTCCTACTGGTCTATTTGTACTTTTCCCATACTCCTACTATGTGTGTGTACGTGTACGTACGTGTGTCGCTATGATTAGTATTCAGCTTCTGGGCCGAACATGGCAGACGATGTTCAGCGCTGTGTATATTATATGTTGTTTTGCGTTTCTCGGTCTACAAATTCACTGGTATAGGCAAAACTATAAAATAATAACAATAATGTACGCCCTCCCAGTCCATAATGGACTCAAGCAAACTTTGCACTCCATAATGGGCTCGGCTGTCGCCTCGCCCATTATGTCGTTCAAAGTTTGCTTTCGTCCATTATGGGCTGGGAGGGCATGCATTATTGTTTAAATATTGATTATTTAATAATAATATATATTTCTATATTTAACCTCACTATTAATATTCAACAACTTATACCATGTGTTTTTCTAGTATCTTTTTTGAAAACTCTCACAACTCAGATTCTCACAATATACAATTATGTTGATTTATAGGTACTGGGGTCAAAGGTCAAACAGGTCGTCCTGGAAAGGTTGGCCCACAAGGTGTCAAGGAAGATAAAGGAATAAATGGTGGAGTTGGATTAGCAGGTGTAAAAGGTCAGAAAGGTGAGACACCCAACCAGGTCAAGGTAGCATTCTCTGTAGCAAGACAGAGTGGTATGTCTGGAACCAGTTCTGAACAAAATATCACTTACACTCACAGCATTGTACAAGAGAATGCCAATATTGATATCAATACTGGTGTGTTTACCTGTCAAGTACCTGGTATCTATTATTTCTCTTTTACATTCTATTCTTATTCTGGTAAGATATTGTGGATTTTATTGAAACTCAATGATGAGTACAAGTTTAGAATCTATCAGCCATCACAATCAGGATATAGAATGCAATCTCAGAGTGGTATGCTACATCTAGGTCAAGGTGATCAAGTCAAATTAGTGTTAGGGGCAGGTACACATTATAGATTTTACTACACTACTACTGCTAATTCTCATTATACCAACACCTTCAATGGTTATCTCATCTCATAATTGATAAATGTAGTAATTTCTTCTATATTATGACAATTATCTCTTTGTTTATACAATAATAAGTGATAGATTGATGTCTTACATATACCATATGTTGTCTTTGATCAATACTAGATACCATATTTGATAGATTGATGTCTTACATATACCATGGAATGTCCTTGATCAATACTAGATACAATATTTGATAGATTGATGTCTTACATATACCATGGAATGTCTTGGATCAATACTAGATACCATATTTGATAGATTGATGTCTTACATATACCATGGAATGTCTTTGATCAATACTAGATACCATATTTGATAGATTGATGTCTTACATATACCATGGAATCTTTGATCAATACTAGATACCATATTTGATAGATTGATGTCTTACATATACCATGTTGTCTTTGATCAATACTAGATACAATATTTGATAGATTGATGTCTTACATATACCATGGAATGTCCTTGATCAATACTAGATACCATATTTGATAGATTGATGTCTTACATATACCATGGAATGTCTTTGATCAATACTAGATACCATATTTGATAGATTGATGTCTTACATATACCATGTTGTCTTTGATCAATACGAGATACCATATTTGATAGATTGATGTCTTACATATACCATGGAATGTCCTTGATCAATACTAGATACCATATTTGATAGATTGATGTCTTACATATACCATGTTGTCTTTGATCAATACTAGATACCATATTTGATAGATTGATGTACTTTTCCCATACTCCTACTGGTCTATTTGTACTTTTCCCATACTCCTACTGGTACTTTTCCCATACTCCTACTGGTCTATTTGTACTTTTCCCATACTCCTACTGGTCTACTTGTACTTTTCCCATAATGGATCTAGACATACTAAAATCATCAATTCTGTTCTCATCAAACTCTTTGGACAAACTCAATCACAATTAAATTTCATCCATACAATATCTTTTAATATACAGGCCAACCTGGTGTAATAGGACCAGCTGGTACACAAGGTGTCAAGGGTGACCCAGGTTATAAAGGTGAAATTGCATTCATAGGACAACCAGGTGAGTACAACTAAACTGGCCATATGGATGAGGATTGGGTATTTATTTTGGATTTATAATTTATAAAACAATTTTATGATGGCTTCCTATTTGAAAAATTAATGTGAAACAACATATGTCAAGCCCTTGTTTGTAACTGCAAAAGATTAATAAGTGTGTCAAATCTTTGTTTATATATACATACAAGAACAAACTTTTTACAATTTCTTTCTTTTTTTTTGGCTTTTTGCAATTTACTGAGTTACAAACACAGACTATGACAATGTTGTTTCACATTGTTTTTCAAGTAGGAATTAAGCCATGTGATAATTTTTTTATAACTTAGAAATCCAAAAACAAATTAACCCAATCATCCATATGACCACTTAATATTTTTCGCAGTCAATTCGCTAAAAATCTTGAGATTTAGAAACAAGCGACCTATCGGTCAGAATAGCTCCGCTGGTTTTTTTTTTAATTTAATTTTTTATTTTGGTGACATGTAGAAGTGGTTCAGGTCTTCAGCTCTTCACTATGCAGTTTTGTTTTAGCGATGCAATAAAGTGGTTAGTGGTTTCATATGATGTCTCACTATAAAACACATTTTACACAGAAGTTGGTAATGTATTGTACTTTTTATACCATAGTCACCATTTTATGACAAAAATCTACTGTTATGAAAAATTGCACAAAATCTCAGAAAAAAATGACTGGGAAATGCACACAAGAAAAAGAAAAAAAGAGGATTTTGAGGTTGGCTAAAAATAATTCCAGTGTCTTACAGCTGTAACCCTGGAAAATTTTAATGATGAATGAAATAAACTAGGGATCTAAAATAATTTTGAGGCAATTTGAATTTCAATTTTCTAACAAATTTACAAAGTCAACAACATTCAACTTGTACTAGTTGTGGTAGATATATATAGGGAAGAAATGTATTAATCGCCATCTTAGTTTCCGTACGGCGACAATCTCAAGTACCCGGAAGAGAGTCATTCTCAGCCATACGTTACAGTGGTAACACTCGTTCATGTTCGGTTACCTTTCACAAAGAAAACACAACGAAATGGTTGAAATGATCTTTTTTTTTATTTCTTTTCATCACAACAACAAAATCTACGTGATCAAAAGTGTTGTAAACTAAACCAGAAAGAATTATCGGACTGGCTAAACTTCCCGATGAACTGGAGTAAGGTCCTACTACTTCCAAGCATGGATGTATTAATACATCCATGTTCCAAGTAAGCCTCGATAGTACTATAGTACGTGAGAAAATCGTCTCAAACTAGCGATACAACTTTCAAAATATAACTTGACATGTCTTCATTTGTTAGAGTTATACAATTCAAGACGGGTTTTCACTCGAAAACAACAATTCTGTGAATAATGACACTCTGAACGCAGCGATTTCTCGGACGATGTTACCACTGTAACGTATGGCTGACAACGACTTGCTTCCGGGTTAGTCCCTCGTGCATACGGGTGGATTGTCGGCGATTAATACATACATCGTCTGATATTTTAATTCACAGTGTTTCTTGTGACCGGCGCCTGTCAGCAGACTCTGCCATTTTTTTCATCATTCCATTGTATTTAAACCTTGTACTTGACATTTCGCAATATTTATAATTCTCAACAAAATACCTCAACATGCCTCACTTCGCTCGTACTCAAAGCAGCCCCGCGCGGTATGATCACTGACACTGATGACATGATGAGAGAGAACCTTTTCGGATTTACATGTAAAACGGGGAAAGATACGCAAAACATAATGCAAAGTCTGAAGCCAAATTAAAGTTGTAATTATTTTAATTATTTTTACTTGCCAAATATTTGCATTTTGGAAAGGCAAGACACGTTCATGTCGTTTAACTTTACATGTGAACTGTGGGCCACAACTTCAACCGCATGCCTGGCATGCCCTTCCTTACGCAAGTTGTCTGAATTCTGGTTCACTGTCATTCCAAATTGCACGACAATATAGAATTAACCACAAGTTACATGTTATCTGAAAACATCACACTTTTATAGTGGGTCTGAAGTGTGATTTTAGTGAGTACCAAGAACGTCCTGTGTTGATACTCAAGATACTTGCTGTGGAAAATCGCTCGGTCAAATGAGGTCACCTACAGCTTCTGGTCGAATCAGGATAGAGTATGCAAATGAGGATGTTGCGGACTGGCTGATTATGTAGAAGGGTGCAGAATTGGATTTGAAGTTTACAACCCTGTTTCGAACAAACGCTTGTCATTTGGGTGCCCAATGCGTAGAATTATGACTATAGCACATATTACATTGCTTGTTTGACGTCAATAGTGTCTTTTGAAAAGTGGCAGTTTACTTAAAGTCTCGTCGACTGATTTCCAATATGGCGTCGGTCATTATGCTCATTAACATATTCATTTTTTTTTCAAATTACAAAAAAAAAATCATAAAAAATAAAAATGAGGATGTGCTGACTTGAAATTAACAAATCTGAGTAAGCTACCCCCTGCGCATCAACACGCCAGATATCAAAGCAATCTAATAAGAGGTTTTCAAGGAGTTGATGAAAATGACATTTTATGAAAAAAAATCATAAAAAATTGAAAATGGCACAGATCAACTTGGCATGAACAAATCTGAATAGCCTCCCCCCAGGGAACATGCACACCAAATATCGAAGAATTCCGACTGTCACTTCCAGAGTAGATAGTAAAAATATAAAAGTTTGACGGACACCTATGATTCACTCTACTCTCTATACCTCAATACCCACCTATACCTAAAGCTACGCTTTCAGCTTTCGCTGACAGCGGAGCTAAAAACCTCATCTTTAGTTCATTATATCTTTGAAGTTAGTTACTGTGACTCCGGGTATCAAATTTCAGAGTCACATTTAACTAAATACTACATATTATAATAGGACTGAGTTTGACTAACAGACATAAATCATTGTTTAGAATTAAATAGTTTTAAGTATATTCAGTTGTGCTACAAAGCTATTGGTATTATCTTCAAATAATGATATTAATATGTGCATAATATGTTTTATTTAATATTATATTATAGCATTACCAATTCCAGTGAATTTTGTGACGTCATCGCTGTACATTATTACTGATAATGTACTTCGTTATTGGACATCGCAGCCCTGGAACGAGCATAACAATACAAGCTTATGTTCGTAAGGCAATAAAGGTGTGGGTATTTAAGAACAGGGAAATTATGGGGTAAATACACCATAAGAATTTTTTTTAAAAGATTGAAATTAAAATGAAAGAAATTTGTGTTCACAGCAGTTCATTGAAGTGCATATGTGTGTGTACGTGTACGTACGTGTGTCGCTATGATTAGTATTCAGCTTCTGGGCCGAACATGGCAGACGATGTTCAGCGCTGTGTATATTATATGTTGTTTTGCGTTTCTCGGTCTACAAATTCACTGGTATTGGCAAAACTATAAAATAATAACAATAATGTACGCCCTCCCAGTCCATAATGGACTCAAGCAAACTTTGCACTCCATAATGGGCTCGGCTGTCGCCTCGCCCATTATGTCGTTCAAAGTTTGCTTTCGTCCATTATGGGCTGGGAGGGCATGCATTATTGTTTAAATATTGATTATTTAATAATAATATATATTTCTATATTTAACCTCACTATTAATATTCAACAACTTATACCATGTGTTTTTCTAGTATCTTTTTTGAAAACTCTCACAACTCAGATTCTCACAATATACAATTATGTTGATTTATAGGTACTGGGGTCAAAGGTCAAACAGGTCGTCCTGGAAAGGTTGGCCCACAAGGTGTCAAGGGAGATAAAGGAATAAATGGTGGAGTTGGATTAGCAGGTGTAAAAGGTCAGAAAGGTGAGACACCAAACCAGGTCAAGGTAGCATTCTCTGTAGCAAGACAGAGTGGTATGTCTGGAACCAGTTCTGAACAAAATATCACTTACACTCACAGCATTGTACAAGAGAATGCCAATATTGATATCAATACTGGTGTGTTTACCTGTCAAGTACCTGGTATCTATTATTTCTCTTTTACATTCTATTCTTATTCTGGTAAGAAATTGTGGATTTTATTGAAACTCAATGATGAGTACAAGTTTAGAATCTATCAGCCATCACAATCAGGATATAGAATGCAATCTCAGAGTGGTATGCTACATCTAGGTCAAGGTGATCAAGTCAAATTAGTGTTAGGGGCAGGTACACATTATAGATTTTACTACACTACTACTGCTAATTCTCATTATACCAACACCTTCAATGGTTATCTCATCTCATAATTGATAAATGTAGTAATTTCTTCTATATTATGACAATTATCTCTTTGTTTATACAATAATAAGTGATAGATTGATGTCTTACATATACCATGGAATGTCTTGGATCAATACTAGATACCATATTTGATAGATTGATGTCTTACATATACCATGGAATCTTTGATCAATACGAGATACCATATTTGATAGATTGATGTCTTACATATACCATGGAATGTCTTTGATCAATACTAGATACCATATTTGATAGATTGATGTCTTACATATACCATGGAATGTCTTGGATCAATACTAGATACCATATTTGATAGATTGATGTCTTACATATACCATGGAATGTCTTGGATCAATACTAGATACAATATTTGATTTGATGTCTTACATATACCATGGAATGTCTTGGATCAATACTAGATACCATATTTGATAGATTGATGTCTTACATATACCATGGAATGTCTTGGATCAATACTAGATACCATATTTGATAGATTGATGTCTTACATATACCATGGAATGTCTTTGATCAATACGAGATACCATATTTGATAGATTGATGTCTTACATATACCATGGAATGTCTTGGATCAATACTAGATACCATATTTGATAGATTGAAGTCTTACATATACCATGGAATGTCTTTGATCAATACTAGATACCATATTTGATAGATTGATGTCTTACATATACCATGGAATGTCTTGGATCAATACTAGATACCATATTTGATAGATTGATGTCTTACATATACCATGGAATGTCTTGGATCAATACTAGATACCATATTTGATAGATTGATGTCTTACATATACCATGGAATCTTTGATCAATACGAGATACCATATTTGATAGATTGATGTCTTACATATACCATGGAATGTCTTGGATCAATACTAGATACCATATTTGATAGATTGATGTCTTACATATACCATGGAATGTCTTGGATCAATACTAGATACCATATTTGATAGATTGATGTCTTACATATACCATGGAATGTCTTTGATCAATACTAGATACCATATTTGATAGATTGATGTCTTACATATACCATGGAATGTCTTGGATCAATACTAGATACCATATTTGATAGATTGATGTCTTACATATACCATGTTGTCTTTGATCAATACTAGATACCATATTTGATAGATTGATGTCTTACATATACCATGGAATGTCCTTGATCAATACTAGATACCATATTTGATAGATTGATGTCTTACATATACCATGGAATGTCTTTGATCAATACTAGATACCATATTTGATAGATTGATGTCTTACATATACCATGGAATGTCTTGGATCAATACTAGATACCATATTTGATAGATTGATGTCTTACATATACCATGGAATGTCTTTGATCAATACTAGATACCATATTTGATAGATTGATGTATTACATATACCATGGAATGTCTTGGATCAATACTAGATACCATATTTGATAGATTGATGTCTTTATATACCATGTTGTCTTGGATCAATACTAGATACCATATTTGATAGATTGATGTCTTTATATACCATGGAATGTCCTTGATCAATACTAGATACCATATTTGATAGATTGATGTCTTTATATACCATGTTGTCTTGGATCAATACTAGATACCATATTTGATAGATTGATGTCTTTATATACCATGGAATGTCCTTGATCAATACTAGATACCATATTTGATAGATTGATGTCTTACATATACCATGGAATGTCTTTGATCAATACTAGATACCATATTTGATAGATTGATGTCTTACATATACCATGGAATGTCTTGGATCAATACTAGATACCATATTTGATAGATTGATGTCTTACATATACCATGGAATATCTGTGATCAATACTAGATACCATATTTGATAGATTGATGTCTTACATATACCATGGAATGTCTTGGATCAATACTAGATACCATATTTGATAGCTTGATGTCTTACATATACCATGGAATATCTGTGATCAATACTAGATACCATATTTGATAGATTGATGTCTTACATATACCATGTTGTCTTTGATCAATACTAGATACCATATTTCTGAGAGTCTGTTACAACAGTAATTTACCACATAACAATGTTTACATGATGGAATTTAAATTGATAACTTTATTCTACACATTACTTATTGTAATTATAGAAATGACTCAACGTAATGTCTTGGACTACAAAATATAATACCTTAAGGGAAATACCGCTGTAACATTGCTGTAACAGCAGTATTTCCCACAGCCATGTACCCTCTGTGTGAGCAATGCTAGTCGGATAAGAACAAAAGGGTTCCTACAGGGTATTATTCCACCATAGCTGTGATGTATGTGCACGACTGTGTGCTAGGTATGCAGTACACAGCTATGGAAATGGGATGTGCAAAACAGTCGAGGCACAGAAGGCACTATTCCACATCCATGCAACAAGTACATTTTTCAAAACCCTGTACCAGGGTTGTGAAAAAATATACCCTGAGGCTGTAACAGGGCTGTGAGGCACACAGCTGGTACATAGCTGTGCTCTTCTTCCTAGTGCTAGGATGTACAACGTTCCCTAGGTGCAGATTGAATGAATACCTGTATGTACTTTTTTTGCAATTTTTGTGATTTGTCAAAGAGTTTCATCTCTTGACTGTATGCAATCAAGACTACTTCAGTTACTTATGCTATCTAACTATTTTGTATTATTAGTTGATTCATATACAGTACATGTATGTAGTGGAAATATTTACTATCTAGCTATTTTGTACTATTAGTTGATTCATATACAGTACATGTATGTAGTGGAAATATTTACTATCTAGGTATTTTGTATTATTAGTTGATACATATACAGTACATGTTTGTAGTGGAAATATTTACTATCTAGGTATTTTGTATTATTAGTTGATTCATATACAGTACATGTATATAGTGGAAATATTTACTATCTAGCTATTTTGTATTATTAGTTGAATCATATACAGTACATGTATGTAGTGGAAATATTTACTATCTAGCTATTTTGTATTATTAGTTGAATCATATACAGTACATGTATGTAGTGGAAATATTTACTATCTAGCTATTTTGTATTATTAGTTGATACATATACAGTACATGTATATAGTGGAAATATTTACTATCTAGCTATTTTGTATTATTAGTTGAATCATATACAGTACATGTATGTAGTGGAAATATTTACTATCTAGCTATTTTGTATTATTAGTTGAATCATATACAGTACATGTATGTAGTGGAAATATTTACTATCTAGCTATTTTGTATTATTAGTTGATTCATATACAGTACATGTATATAGTGGAAATATTTACTATCTAGCTATTTTGTACTATTAGTTGATTCATATACAGTACATGTATGTAGTGGAAATATTTACTATTTAGCTATTTTGTATTATTAGTTGATTCAAATACAATACATGTATGTAGTGGAAATATTTACTATCTAGCTATTTTGTATTATTAGTTGATTCATATACAGTACATGTATGTAGTGGAAATATTTACTATCTAGCTATTTTGTATTATTAGTTGATTCATATACAGTACATGTATGTAGTGGAAATATTTACTATCTAGCTATTTTGTATTATTAGTTGATTCATATACAGTACATGTATATAGTGAAAATATTTACTATCTAGCTATTTTGTACTATTAGTTGATTCATATACAGTTCATGTATGTAGTGGAAATATTTACTATCTAGCTATTTTGTACTATTAGTTGATTCATATACAGTATGTAGTGGAAACATTTACTATCTAGCTATTTTGTACTATTAGTTGATTCATATACAGTACATGTATGTAGTGGAAATATTTACTCTCTAGCTATTTTGTACTATTAGTTGATTCATATACAGTACATGTATGTAGTGGAAATATTTACTATCTAGCTATTTTGTACTATTAGTTGATTCATATACAGTACATGTATGTAGTGGAAATATTTACTATCTAGCTATTTTGTATTATTAGTTGATTCATATACAGTACATGTATGTAGTGGAAATATTTACTATCTAGCTATTTTGTATTATTAGTTGATTCATATACAGTACATGTATGTAGTGGAAATATTTACTATCTAGCTATTTTGTACTATTAGTTGATTCATATACAGTACATGTATGTAGTGGAAATATTTACTATCTAGCTATTTTGTATTATTAGTTGATTCATATACAGTACATGTATGTAGTGGAAATATTTACTATTTAGCTATTTTGTATTATTAGTTGATTCATATACAGTACATGTATGTAGTGGAAATATTTACTATTTAGCTATTTTGTGTTATTAGTTGATTCATATACAGTACATGTATGTAGTGGAAATATTTACTATTTAGCTATTTTGTACTATTAGTTGATTCATATACAGTACATGTATGTAATGGAAATATTTACTATCTAGCTATTTTGTATTATTAGTTGATTCATATACAGTACATGTATGTAGTGGATATTTACTATCTAGCTATTTTGTACTATTAGTTGATTCATATACAATACATGTTTGTAGTGGAAATATTTACCATTTCAGAATTATCAAAGCAATAAAGAGACCAGTTAGATTTATAGTCTCAAAAAATTGGGTTTGTGATTTTTTCTGAGAATGTTTACTTTGTCTGTTGAAATGTTGTGAAAAAGAGTAAACTTAAAATCATACTTTTAACCAATACAATGCATCTGATTAATTGGAGCTCATTATCCCTTTTCATCTCAGTGTCAAAATAATTCAGATGCTGATGATCCAAAGTCAGTAGATTATTTAAACGTGAGCTAGCTTAGATTTGTACAATGTATGTACAATGTATGTACATGTATATGTACATGTATGTGTGTGTATTATATATATGAATGCATGTATGTATGTATGTATGTATGTATGTATGTATGTATGTATGTACGAATGTACGTACGTACGTACGTACGTACGTACGTATGTACGTACGTACGTACGTACGTATGTATGTATGTATGTATGTATGTATGTATGTATGTACATATGTACATATGTATGTATGTATGTACGCATGTACATATGTAAGTATGTATGTATGTATGTATGTATGTATGTACGTACGTATGTACGTACGTACGTACGTACGTACATATGTATGTATGTATGTATGTATGTATGTATGTATGTGTGTAATACTAAGTATACAGTGCTTACCTCTATATTTGAAAACCATAACCTGTTCTCATGTAATGTCCATAAATATAAACAATATCGATAGGCAATGATGATGGCTGCTACAACTGCACAAAGGTAACTAACTTGAGTGGTGTACCATAAAACAATTGATGATTTCTTATCAGGGTCTTCATTTTCACTTTCTGAGTCAGAACTAGAACTATTTGTCATCACATCATCTTTTGACATACTGTCATCTTCTCTTTCAATCTTTGGCTCATTTTTCTCTTCAATCTTCCTGTGTCTCAGTTCTGTTGCCATACTAGTGTAGTACTACTATTAATTGAATAAATAAATTAAAACTGGGTTGTCGATTTTCATTTGAGAGAGGAAAAAAATGACACCGAAAGCCGCTTGACAGACCTAATGTTTTAAAGGCTCAGTTCAGATCAGGATTAACATTTGGGGTATAAATAAAAATACCACCAATGGCGTTGTAGCACAACTGTAGTTTTTAAAAATGTTTATCCATATGCTAGTCCATGCTAACAATAGGTGTTCATTTGCTGAATGACTATCCAGTTGCCTATCCAACCATGTTGTTATCTTTATGATATATGCTATCATTTGGCTGTTGCTATGGGTGTGGTCATGTTGTTAGATATATTTGCATACATTTTTGTATGTTTTTGTTCACTTGTGTATGAATTCCTGATATTATCTTTGCAATATACGTGATCATTTGGCTGTTGCTATGGGCGTGGTCTTGTTGCTAGGCAAATTTACATACATTTTTTGAATGTTTATTCAATTGTCTATTAATCCCTGTTGTTATCTTTGTGAAATACACAACCGTTTGGCTGTTGCTATGGGCGTGGTCATGGTTGATAGGGTATTTGCATACATTTTTTGAATGTTTACTCATTTGCCTACCAGATGATGTTATTTGACCAAAATATACTGCCATTTGGTTGTTGCTAAGGGCGTGGTCATGGTTGCTAGGGCCAATTTTGTCAAAATATTTTGAAGAAAATCTGCAGAATAACACTTTCAGAAACATCTCACCAAGTTTCAGACCCACTGACCAGTACTTTTTGAGACCAGTAGTTTTTGACCAAAAATGAACATTTTTACACCTAATTTGCATATCACTTATTGAATCATTGTATGCATAATGTTTCTTTGTCAATACATCCCTAGATGTATTTCCATTAAATTTCAGCCCAATCTGCTCAGTAGTTTTGAAATTATAGATTTTTAACCAAAAAGACACATTTTAGCTCTAATTTGCATATTACTGATGGAATCATCATGTCATGAACAAATCTTACTTTACACCCCCTTAAGAATGTTCCCACTAAATTTCGCATCAATTTGCCCAGTAGTTTCTGAGTATAAGTTTTTTGACAAAAAACCCACTTTTTTTACCCAAATAACATACCCGTGATGCGATCATTTTGATTTGAACAATTTCCCAGCTAGACACCCAAGGTAATGGACCCACCAAATATCACGGTAATCGGTTCACCGGTTTTTGACTTTAAGTTGTTTACACACACACACACACACACACACACACACACACACAGACAGACGCTGAGCGATCCATATAGCACTACTGAACCTCAGTTCAGTTGTGCTAAAAAAAATGAGTTGTCTGTCAGAGCTATAGAAACTGTTGGTCCAGAACAAAAGAATGACCCTGAAATGACTCAATTGATAACATAACATTAATGTAAGAACATGGGATTGAAACCTTAGCCTTTAACTATGATGATAATCATATAATATGATCATTACATATATGATAAATTATTTGATAAATGCATTTAAACATTAATTGAATCAAATTTTATATATGAACTATATGAAAAAAATGAACAAAAAGAACAAAAAACAAGTGTATTTCAGAAGAGTCGGTAAGAGGCTAGAAAATACAGTAGCTACTAATCTTGTCTAGCCACTAAAAAAAACTAAAAACAGAAATATTCTGAAAATTATGGATATATTATATATATAATGTGTTTGCTACAAGACCTTGTTGGAATAAACATCAAAAGAGCAAGACTGTACAAGTGTGGCTTGAGTAAAATTACGAAATCAAGATATTGATCAAGAATCAACTTTTCTTTATTTTCATCTCCGACTAATACAAATTTTGTCTGGACTGCGGTAAAATTGACAGATCACTAGTCTACATTTTACTTGAAATTCATGGACTTCTGAATAAGAATAATAATTTCATGAATTATATATTTTACATCTATAAACACATGTATATTATTTATATTATTGAATTATTATGTATTTTATCTCGCCATATTATTCGTGATATAAATATTTGGGAATTCGACTACCGGACAATGTTTCCAGCTTCGGTTTAAACTGTAAACACAATCATGACAATGTCAAATCGAATACTTATTACTAATATGTTTGATAGTAAATACACATGATATATCGCTATGCTGCCACACTGACACTATTCTGAAGGAAAAATAACAATAACAGACAGCATGTCATTGACATCAGTCATTCAGTGGTCATTGCTGTTGTACACAGTGTGTATTTACATTTAGAATGGTATCGATTCAAATATACCCGCCTTTGTTTGGGGCCCGACGTCTACATGCATAGCCTATGGCTCCGGGCTATGGCCAATGTACGCTGGTGCATATTACCTAAAGCTTAATAAGCAGGCTATAATGCGAATTTTCACATTTACTGTACCTTTCTCTGTGAAGATGCTGTTGTTACAGACGTAAGTAATAAGGAAACAGTAGCCACAGGATCGAGAAGACAGCATCCGGAAGTCGGAAATAAAAGCGCCCTCTCCAGGTCGGCGAGCGTTATGCTCTGCCGTACAGACTCAGCAGTGGATATACTAGTATGCTTTTTAATACCCCCCCCCCCCCCGCCCCCGTAATCATGCCCTCACGAAAAACGAATGTTCTAATAATAATTTATATTAATAATAATCTTTCATATACCGTCACAAGTAACTCCATATATATGACGGAAAAGTGAATGAATGAATGAATGACGGATTGTTGACGTTTATAAACTTTAAAGGTAGCTATGAATCCAGTTTAGAGGTTCATCGCACAGGCATTTGTTTCCTGAGTTATGTCTCAGAATATTTCTATCAGAATACAATAAAATGTCGATAATATCGTTAATAACACTTGTTTTCTTTCGCAGTGAGTGAACCTGCGCGATCACAGAAACAAGTGTAATTTTATCCCTTTCGTATATAGTTGGTTATGTACGTCAATATTAACGATATTATCGACATTTTATTGTATTCTGATAGAAATATTCTGAGACATAACTCGGGAAACAAATGCATGTGGTTCATCCCTAATCCCATAGATAATTATGTAACTTACGCAATAAAATTTCGTGATTGATGGTGTCAAAAGTTTTTTAGAAATCAATGAATATTCCCCAAAGATTGTATTTCCGTTGTCCACATTCTATTAGTTATTTCTGTGACAATAATGTCGAAAAGGGCCAATTTAGTGCTGTAGCGTTTCCGAAAACCATATTGAATATCTGATAGAATGTTGAATTTGTAAAAATAGGAAACATTTCTGCTCGTTACGTACCAACTTGGAACTTGTAAGCAACAGGAGAAGCTGCATTAATAAGAAACATTCCATGCCAATGTCATGAATTTGTAATTACTGTGTTTGGGTTCAGATATGACGTTGTTTATACATGTCGCCAAAAACCTAGTTAGAGAAATGAATATCTTTTATTGCAGTAGCTCACATGTGTGTCAATAGATACACTAATATCGTATGTCTGGATATGCTAAGTGGCCTTTGATTCATTCCCATGATGCTCATACTATTGATATTGTTATCTTTGGAAGATCATCCCATATGTGTGACTTATTGTGATTTTGTAACGACCATAGCGTCGCATGTTTCATGACATGGGTTAATTTGACCGCAGAGCTGGGAGCACCTGTCTCTCCTAGCATTGGGCCCGCCATACATCGTCAAGTGCAGTTTATCCTTTTACTACAATACTTGATGATCTAAAGTTTTGATACCAACAAAACAAAAGTTGAGAACGTATAGACTAACGGAAAAGGAATGTCAGGGGAATGTCCCGCGCAAAACGCTCCATAATGGCTCAATTTAGACTGGGTATCAAACCCAAAATAGGAACAGGCAGATTTCGAAATTTGTGATCCTGAAGTCGAAAACAGGAAATGTGACATTTGCCAAAATTCAAGAGGATTGAAGTCGAACTTGGACCTTAGGAAATTATTAGACAAAGCATACATTAAAATTACACAAATTTGTGTCATTTACATTGATTTCGTAAATAACTAAACTTCCATTCCATATAGGGAGTTAACAGCATTCGACTCGAGAAGCCAGAGAGGATCAGTCTGACGTACAAGCATCAGGGTTGATAATATTAGCGAGATATGAAAAAAAAAGCAAAAAGAAATTGGAATTGCGTATAAAAAGTGTAAGCTTATAAGACGATGATCTGATACTCTATCGGTTGGTATAGGTAGTTCTCTTTTTGGAGGATGTGGTGGCCCTGAAAAGGGCCTTTTGGTTTGTGTATGCCAAGCACACAGTTTAGGCACGCTCGCCTCGGATACGACGGGCAAGCTGGATGTCTTTCGGCATGATGGTGACACGTTTAGCATGGATGGCGCACAAGTTGGTGTCTTCAAAGAGACCAACCAGGTATGATTCACTAGACTCTTGAAGCGCCATGACTGCTGAGCTCTGGAAGCGAAGATCAGTCTTGAAATCTTGGGCGATTTCACGGACCAAACGTTGGAATGGGAGTTTACGGATGAGAAGCTCGGTGCTCTTCTGGTAACGACGGATTTCACGGAGAGCAACTGTACCTGGTCTGTAACGATGTGGTTTCTTGACACCGCCAGTTGCTGGAGCACTCTTACGAGCAGCCTTGGTAGCAAGTTGTTTTCTTGGGGCCTTTCCACCGGTAGATTTACGGGCAGTCTGCTTGGTACGTGCCATGGTAGATCAGAGAATCGGACGTGTGTTGTACAGAGAATTGGAGAAAGTAAGAGAATACTCAAGTTCAGAAACTCCACACTTTATATACACTTTGTTACGTCATCAAATAGTGCTAATTGGTCAAAACCTGACAAAGCTCTAAACGTTCATTGGTCAGTAATTTTAATCTATCATCTAGAATATCCATTGTCATGGTTATTAGTGTGTAAACAATAGAAAAGATAAATCTTCTAGCTGATTGGTCAGTTAATGCATACTAATGTTTCTCAGGATCCTATCTTTGCAGGTGTCAAAGCTTTAACGAGCGAAAATGTCCAGTCTCCAAATTATTCCCATCACCAAAATCCTCACCAGACTTATGTGCAATGACGATTTTTTGCAATATTTGCTATAAACTAATTAACGTAACTAGCATGCACTGTATAGTAACTTACCAATGCCTATAAGTGACTTCTGACCTCCATAAAAACAATCATGCAATGGCTACTTTAGCCCAACGACTTGACTATCTAGCTTGACCATGGATATGTATTTACAGTAAGATGCACTCTAATACATAGAGGGGGATGATCTTGCTAATACATTCAGTAGGAGTACAAGTCGGATGGCCAAATCTCTGGGCTATGTCCAACTAATGCTGGCCACAATAACAGAATACTCTTGAATCACATGCATTATTTTGTGTCACTGTAGATGTTTATGGTGCCTCCATTCCAAACATGGATGGAGGTATAAAAATATTTTTATACCTCCATGCTCCAACTGATGCATGTGCTGGTGTTTCTCATTTGTTTCAGTGAGATACATCTATCACTTCTAATGTGTGTGTGCACGCCAATCAGTGAGATACATCCATCACTTCTAATGTGTGTGCGCACAATCTGTGAGATACATCTATGACTTCTAATGTGTGTGTGCACGCCAATCAACCTTGCTAATGACTATATAATATACAGAAATGAACTTTAAATCAGTAAATTCAACCTAGTCTAGTCTACCTTATCAATTCTTATCATACATTCGCTCAAGCCTCAAAACATACGATATTACAGCTCAGCTGCTTAAAAATGTACAAGGTTATGTGCATGTGCAATATAGAGTTAGACTGCTTGCATAACTTACCATTGTCATTTTGTGGCTCGAGCGAACGTCAGACAAGAATTGGCAGAATAGACAAGACATAGGTTGAATTTAGTGATTTAAAGTTCATTTCTGTATTTTATATAGTCAGTAGCAAGGGTATGGGTGGTTTGTGTTCCCAATATCAGTGTGAATGAAATCTGTGTAACCTCAGGGTGTTAGATAGGAAGCCAAGTACAGTAACCATACCAGAGTGGGTTGAAGACATGTCGGAACCTCATAGTGTATATTTCCAGAGTTATCGGTGACCAGAAAAGAATATGTCAACGTCCCTGATTGTAAGATGGCAACACCACAAGCAGGTATCTACACAGGGTAAAGGATGAATAACCAATTTTGTTCTTGTATTTTCCGTTAATATTATTTACACATGTACTTCCATTAGTCGGATCATAGACCCTACACATGTAGGTCTATGGTTGGATCAGTAGATGTTTACACTCACTGCACAATGTGTTAATTGGGCAATTAGCCTGTGAGTTTGTTCTAGGATTAGCAATCTAATAATTAATGCAAAACTGGTAAACTCTGATAAGACACTGATGACGTTATGAAATAGGGAAAAACAGTGAGAGGAAACAATATTTAAAACTTTATTTGAAATATAGAGAAAATATTAGAAATCAGGAAAATCAAGAGAACAAAATTGATCCATCCTTTACCCTGTGGTATCTAGTGGTCTGAGGCTAAAATGATTATTTATCTCTGAAATGCCAGACCTTAAGTACCATAATACACGAAAAAGTACAAAAATGCAAAATAACACATTCATTTCACGTGTACTGACACTTCTTTAATAAGACCAATATACTGCATAGAATTGCAGACATTACAAGATGCTTCAAAAGTGTAGAAATCTAATCATACAGTATGTCACTGTTGTTCAACATGACATGACATGCTATGACATGGTCTATTTTGACACTTGGAGTCAAATATTGCAGGCTTTATTTTGTATCATTTACAGGTAGGAAAGCATGAATGTTGGCATGGAAATATTGTATATAAACATGAGGATGAAATAGAGAACCTGCAGATCTTGAATTGTGTTGTGTAAAGATCTGAAGAGTTATAATTTTTGTGTAGTTAATAACTTTTTATGACCACACTTTAGAACAAAGCTTCATATATTCAACATAAGTGTTATTTATTTAGGCATGGATGAATGTAAACTTGACAATAATGACTGCTGTCAATCTTTGAAAAGGAAAACATTCTGTGTGATGTAAACCTCAGACTGTCGATGTTTTAGAATGGCCGTAGGGAAAATATCTGTGTGATGTAGAATTCAGACCACTGATGGCTTAGAATGGTCAGTGTTACAATCAGACCACTGATGGCTTAGAACGGTCAGTGTTACTATATTATTCATTGTCATTAATCTCAATAATCTCTTCTTTGACAAAGAATTCTATCACTTCTTCATCCCAGTCTTCTATGTGGCTGTCAAACTCATCCGTGTCAATACCTGTCAAGAGATATATCACAACATTTTAAAGGCAGTTCAGCTGTGAGGGGATTTCATTTCAATACTGCCCTCTAGTGGTGTAATAGAGCACTAGTATGAGTTGGGGTAGACAGAAGGCTTTCAATATGATATATACTGGTAACACACTTTTCAGTCATTTTTGAAAGAGAAGTCATAAGATGCCCAAGTTTACAGAAAATGAAGGTAAAACTTTTCATCATTTTTACCAAATGCAACGCACTAAAAGAAACAGTCAAGGAAATGAGTGTAAATGAAATTCATGACATCCTAAAACAGAAGACGTAACGCTACATTTGCCAAGAAAAAATGGGTTATTTTCAAATTATGCCACAGTTCTGAATAATTTGGCTTACAATTCCACCAACAATCCCCAACATTTCTACTAAATCATAACTTAAATTTTATGACAAATACAAATATGGTGACCATTCAGTCAAACTATCATGCAGGTCACATGATAGAGTGATGTGATGGTGATGACAGTGCCACAGTCTAACGCCTTCAACAACACCTTCAGCACTATGCAACCTTTGGTTGTTTTTAAGTAGGTGGAAAATAGCTCAACGGTCTAGCAGCTAGACTAAGGTATGGAATGCTATGTGATGTGAAACACACAAAATCCCAAATTTAAAAATCTTGCCACTGAAATTGATGAAATTCTATGACCAAGAATTAGGGTGCATTTGTCGTCATCTCTAAGAAAATATCACCTACCTCCACGCAGAGAAAGTCGTTCCTCTTTATTCCCATCGTACACTGTCCTGCATTTTTCCAAATATGCACGGAAATTATCCATCATTTGCCGTCTTTTGTCAACTAATTCCTGGAAAGGGAAATAGAAAGACATTTAATACATCATTGATATGCAACAAGTGTCTCTGTTATGTCTTAAATTTCTCTCTATTTTCTGACTTGGCTCTCTGCAAAAGTAATTTTAACTCTTTTGCTTCAAAAGTTAATGATCAATGTCTTACTTGATTCAACATTAAAAAAAATTATGCTTAACCCTTTGAACCCTAAGCTCCCCAGCGTAACGTGACGTATACCCTGAGCTCCCCAGGGTAACTGTTCCGAAATATCATATTCTTTCTGAAATCATATTTGTCTGCCCGTATATATTTTTTTAGGTGTAAACATGAATAAATGATAAATAAATGATAAAAACTGACTGTCCAACCTATAGGGGAGGGAAAAATGTTCTCCTTTTAGCTCCAGTATGTCCCCTTCCATTGCCACACCCCCTGCCACGCCCACCTCCCCTACCACGACCCCCTCCCTCTGCCACACCCTCTGCCAACAGGTGCTAGGTCTAAATTATCATCGTCTGAAACATTTGAAGTAGCTGAATCAACGTGGCAGAAATCGCCGTTTACACTAGAATGCTCACTTGATAAATCACTATCATGGCCATAATTGTTACCGTGCACATTTTCCTCATCCGAACTCAACACATCTTGCAGCAATTGAGCATTTGTAATACATCTACGAGGCATTTTTGAAGAGCGAGGTCCGATAAAGTAATACACAGCGACGTTAACAATGGCGGCACTGTACGTCATCACTATGTTTGGATGCCAAACACGTGTAGTAACGGGCTGTTTGATTGGCTGTTATATTGCTAGGCGATACGGCCGGTATACCGGCCTTTCGGATATAAAGTCAACTTCCAATAGGCCGGTATACCGGCCTTTAGGGTTCAAAGGGTTAATATACAAAATAAAAATTGACACTAAAATTCGGAAATTGAACTGAGAGCAAAATTTAGTCTAGTCTTAAGATATACAACATGTTGTGCTGTGCCATCTGCCAGCATTCACATCTGTACTGAAGTAGAGCTATTCCCAGCACACTGTAATCAGTTCTGGTTGCAGCCAATCAAACATCACATCAGTGCAGTAAGGTTGTATCTGCCTATACAATTGCATAGCAGATAAGACCTTTCTACACTGACAGGACAACATAATGATAAGATAAGAGATGTTGAAATGACCATGATGTCAGACTTTCCATACTACTTCATGACAACCTACCTGGTATATATTATCAAGTACAATCAAGTATCACCATGACAACAATCATTCTAATCACAACACACAATTCACATTTTTTAACGCTAATATGTCAAGAAAGTTCAAAACAGTCAAAATCATTCAGTGCTGTCAAAAAAGTCATGTATTCTACTTTCACACTTTTAGTTCCATGCTCTGCTAGAACTGCGATTCTCTAAATATTCGGTGATGAATTGTTCACTGAGACACTATATTGTGGTATGACATCCCTACCTTAGATGCCTTAGACTGACTCATTCTGTCCTTTACTTCAAACTGTTTAGAATAATTCTTCATGTTCTTCTTGATATCCTGGAGAATAGACAAGAACAACATGACGTTAGATTTTATCGGACAACATTGACTTATTGCAGTAACATTTTACAGTTTATATTGACAACAACAACAACAACAACAACAACAACAACAACAACAACAACAACGATCATCATGAAAATTAGTTCGTTTCAAAATGACAAAATATCATTTCTGTTTACAAGGTATTCAAATAAATTTGGTACATCTGGTGATTTTGTTTAGATCTGTTGAAAGAAAAAAATTGGCTTGATTTTGAAAATTAACCCTGACAGTCAAGGTCAAAGTCTCAAAAGATACCTTGCATCTGATAATATGGGGGTAGACACAGGAATGGGGGAGGAGGATAACAACTACAATATCATTTTTACGAATGACATTTCTACAAAGCAAATCCCAAATTTCACTGATGTCTCATCAGCATCATCAGAAACTTATTGACTGTGAGTAGAGATTTCATTACTAAATATGAACCCACAGTATTCATTCTTGTACAAATTATTGTTATCTGTTTTACTTCATTTCACATATTTCATATTTGCTAATGAGTATGAAGCAGAGAGCTGATGAAGAAGGATATATACCTAAAATATAAATTTCAGAAAGATTTTGACTTGGACAGAACACAACATTCATATGCAAATTCTACATGTCTTCATTTCTTTGGATTTATTACAAATCTAACTTTGACTAGGATTAAAATTCAGGTGTGAAAAACAGTTGTCTGGTTGTACTCCCAGTACTGCACAAAAAATTGGTCTGAACAATAAAAAGTGATTCTATGTTATTATTATCGCTCTACTGATAAGATAACATGAATGCAACAACCTGGAATTGAAATCCTTGACTATGACTTTCTCACAAATACTTATCAAAGACATTCTCTCTTACCTTCAGTTGTTTGACCGATAGGAGAGTTGGAGGTCTTGGTCGCCATAGCAACTGACAAAATCTATCCATGGTTTGCTTGTGGAGAATTCTTCCCTGGAAGTTCCATATCCAGTAAGCATTGTCGACCTAAGTTAAAAGTAATGAACAACATCAAAATGTAGTCATCGCAGGGTTTCAAATTTACACTAAAAAGAAAAAGAACTGTTTCTGGTCAGGACAGTTTGTCTAAAGTGGTGCTATGGGGTAAATTTTTTTTTATTCTCAACCAGTCACTCGATCTACTATTTATGGTAGTTACTGTTCTTTTATTTAGTACTTTAGAGCAAGTGTGTATATGGGGCAGATGTCATTTGCTTGTACATGATTGGCTGTGCAGTTGTCTTCACTGAAGTAGGGAGGATTATTTTTGTGTTTCTCCCCTAGATCTGCAGACTACATGAGCTGGACAAACACGAAAAAAAGGACCAATGTGAGGGTATTTAAGTGATGCATGTGCTGACCAGAAACAATTCTCCTTTTTTTGGCCTAAAGGACTTCTTTTTCAAAGGAAGGGTCCATATGGACAAGTAGTGACAAAACCCCTAAGGTCATTCATACTTTCCTTGGTTGAATAAAGAAAAATACTGGGGAATAAAATCTAATGATTTGAAATGAAAGGTATGACTACGAACCTTGTGTCCCCACCAACTGACTCCTGAAATGATATATCTACCAGTCGGATCCCATTCTACGTCAGTTGCCATGAAATGCTCAGCAGTGTTCATGACTGTAAAGTCAGCTGTGTCAATAAACTCCATGGCACCACTCATACTGCAACACAGTGAATAAACCCATAAGATTTCACACAAACCATTTCAGCCATGAAGTCATGACATGTGTAGGTCATATTGAAAACATGACAGATTTCCAGATATGAATACTTTACCATGTAATAGCTCTCAGGATGAATCAATCCTGCACAATTCCTCATTTCAAATATTTACGAAATTGTCAAACCACTGCCTTCTAAAATCATAATGTCTATGTTCTCTTTGCAGTTATTCAAAGTAAAGATTCTTCCACTGAACTCATAGTCATTCCAAATTCTGAACTCAAATGAAAACTTTTATTGTGCTATACTGAGCAAAGTCATGAAATATGTAAATGATAGAAATGTCCAAACACCTCTGAAATAATCAGTGTTCTCCTTTGAACATTTTCACAAGAGGGCTCAGCAATATCTTGTAACTCTGGCTGCAATCCATGAAGAGAGAGGGTGTCTTGTATCTGTTAGCTGCTTTGATAGTATTTATGCAGAAAATGAAGAAGTGGGGAGTATGACTTTTAATACATCAAGCAAGAGGGTGATCAGAGTTTACAAGTAAGCTTAGCACCCTTGTTATATCATCCAGTGAGAGGGTGATCAGAGTTTACAAGTAAGCTTAGCACCCTTGTTATATCATCCAGCGAGAAAGCTGATAATATTTTTATAAACAAATCATGATTACTTACTTCTTTAGACCAGCAAGTACTACAAACTGTCCGGAAGGAGCCCAAAAGATGTGATTTGCCATCTTTTTATCCATCACCTCTGTCAAAATGGAGACGAAATGAAAGATTCAGTCAACAAGCATTGTCATCAATGATGAGTTATTTGTTGTCAAATAGTATATCTTATACCATTCACAAGCCAAGATGAACAAAAAACATACAGAATTTGCACTCTGGTTGTTCTACATCATCACAACATGTGTCTATGTCACAACAACGCGTGTCTACATCACTGGTTTTGCTGTGTTTGAAAACATTCAAAAGTGCCATTACTTTCCCAAATGTTTCTATGATATTACTGCTGTTGCCATAATTATGTTATTCTTCAATATTTTTTTGGATATCATGCTCTATGATAGTCACAACAGACATTATGACAAGATGTTCATTACCTCACATTCCAACAAAGATTATACTTACTCAGCTGTTCAACTTTGCCCTTTGTCACATGATAAAAACTGGCTGATATGCGAGGGTTTTCTCCGTGAAGAACGGCAAACTTTGAACCATTCGGCTCCCATGCAAATGCCAGTATGCCTTCCTTTATTTCAACTTGTTCCACAGGAATCTGTTTTTCCCTCATACGGAATATTTCAAAGTTACAGAACATAGCCTGGTAAATGAAACACAAAGAAACAGAATAAATGAGCATCCTACAAATTGTAATACCAATATTTGTCTCTCCCTATTTTGATAATAATGCTGTTGTCACAGTTACGTATTCATGTTATCTAGTATGCTTGCTATATAAATGCCGTCAATATTGCTATTGCTTCTGGCACGATTTTTAAATTTTCATCCATAACCTACACTTATTCAGATGCCCAGTGTGCAGAAATTTGGTATATTTTGGTTAACCCACTGAGCAGCCATGTATGAAACAAGCGTCACAAATGAGTGCCTCAGATGAGAGAAAATAAGGGTTAAAATCACATGGCAGTACATGAAGCTGTCAACAAAATGTTGTTAACACAATTTGAGTTCTAAAATTTGCGTGATCTCAGAATACTTTAACTGGTTGAAAATGTAACCAATATAAAACACTAGGACATGATGAATTTTCAAAGGCTATGGTACTCAAATATCTTGGCCCTCACTTCTCGGCCAAAGGCTGCCTCCGAACAGCACCCCTAGTGGCCAAACTACACAATCTTTTGTCTTTCTGATAACCAGACTATGGTATATTGCTTACACAAATCATACTGAACTATGCAACAGTATCAATGGAATGATAAAATCTCTATGAAACTGTGTCAGAAAGTGCTCTCGTTCAGTAACGTTAAGGAGAATATTATCAGATTTAACTAATATTATGTTTTAAGAGTAAATCTAGGTACATACAATAAATGCCTGGTCTAAATTTACATTTAGCACACTTAATAGGTTCATACAACAAAGCCAAGTTCACAGTGAGTGGCTAACAAGTCACATTCTTACCTTCTTACTCTTTGTGAATCGATCTACTTTGACACACAAAAACTCTCCCTTGTTCTGCCAATGCATTTTACATTCCCCAACATTAAACAGATTTTTCACACGGATTTCTTTTCTGGAAGGTATTTCTAGGAGTGTGACACGGGCTGGTATATCGTTACGCTCTGGGGTCCAATATGCAATGACGTAATCACTAGGTGACCATGAGAAATCCCTTCAAGAAAAATAATGACGGTCATACTGGAGGGGCACATTGTGATTATAATGAGTGAGGGGGGTTGGGGGTCAACAAATTCACTTCATAATCCATTCTTGGTCACCATGACTAAGTCTACGACTTGAGGAAAGAAGTACATGCTATCATACACTAATCTTTGGCCCTATTTACACAATGTCATTTTGAAATGAAAATGCATTTATTTTGTTGTGTTTGCATCTTCCATTTACAGAGATGTCAGAAACACACATGACAATGCAACATTTTGAAAATGCTGAATGCAGATTGTTTTCCTTCAAAAAGAGTCTTGTTTTCCTTCAAAAACATGTCTAAGTATGAAAATGGAGATTCAAATATGCATCACACAAACGACCGAAGAAGGAACAATTAAAAAACGCTGAAACCATTGATGACATACTTACGCATGCACTAAACTATTGTGTTATGTTTGCATGTATGCAACAGCATCATTTTCAATTTGTTCCACATTCGGTGTCTGCTTAAATGGTCAAAATGTTTGTCGGCCTATAGGCTATAGTGTAAGCACATTAAAATACATTCAAACGAAATAACATTACAGATTTTTATTGTTTTGATTTGACAATGTCACTATATACATGCAGACTTAAACGACAAATGTCATATTAAGATTTAGGTGTGAATGATAGTTGTCTAGTAGATCTGTAAAGAATTACCATATCTAATCCAGATAAGATATTACTAATACTAATCCAAAACCATGGGATTCAAACATTGGATTTTAAAGACCTGGTATTGAATCTTTGGCCTTTAACAAGTAGTAACTAAGATAACCAAATCGTACACAATAAACAAATATAAACACATCTTGTACTTACTTAATTTCTTCGATCTTTATACTTTTCTTTTCTAAAAGACCAAATGACTGAAAAATAAAGATGACATGATATAAAGTACATACACCATTATGTGTTTGATACATACACCACTAAGTGTTGTAATGGATACTTACTGGTGTTTGATACATACACCACTATGTGTTTGATACATACACCACTATGTGTTGTAATGGATACTTACTGGTGTTTGATACATACACCACTATGTGTTGTAGTGGATACTTACTGGTGTTTGATACATACACCACTATGTGTTGTAGTGGATACTTACTGGTGTTTGACACATACACCACTAAGTGTTGTAGTGGATACTTACTGGTGTTTGATACATACACCACTATGTGTTGCAGTGGATACTTACTGGTGTTTGATACATACACCACTATGTGCTGTAGTGGATAGTTACTGGTGTTTGATACATACACCACTATGTGTTGTAGTGGATACTTACTGGTGTTTGATACATACACCACTATGTGTTGTAGTGGATACTTACTGGTGTTTGATACATACACCACTATGTGTTGTAGTGGATACTTACTGGTGTTTGATACATACACCACTATGTGTTGTGGTGGATACTTACTGGTGTTTGACACATACACCACTATGTGTTGTAATGGATACTTACTGGTGTTTGATACATACACCACTATGTGTTGTAGTGGATACTTACTGGTGTTTGATACATACACCACTAAGTGTTGTTGTGGATACTTACTGGTGTTTGATACATACACCACTATGTGTTGTAGTGGATACTTACTGGTATTTGATACATACACCACTAAGTGTTGTTGTGGATACTTACTGGTGTTTGATACATACACCACTATGTGTTGTAATGGATACTTACTGGTGTTTGATACATACACCACTATGTGTTGTAGTGGATACTTACTGGTGTTTGATACATACACCACTAAGTGTTGTTGTGGATACTTACTGGTGTTTGATACATACACCACTATGTGTTGTGGTAGATACTTACTGGTATTTGATACATACACCACTAAGTGTTGTTGTGGATACTTACTGGTGTTTGATACATACACCACTATGTGTTGTAATGGATACTTACTGGTGTTTGATACATACACCACTATGTGTTGTAGTGGATACTTACTGGTGTTTGATACATACACCACCATTGTGTTGTAGTGGATACTTACTGGTGTTTGATACATACACCACTATGTGTTGTAGTGGATACTTACTGGTGTTTGATACATACACCACTATGTGTTGTAGTGGATACTTACTGGTGTTTGATACATACACCACTATGTGTTGTAGTGGATACTTACTGGTGTTTGATACATACACCACTATGTGTTGTAGTGGATACTTACTGGTGTTTGATACATACACCACTATGTGTTGTAGTGGATACTTACTGGTGTTTGACACATACACCACTATGTGTTGTAGTGGATACTTACTGGTATTTGACACATACACCACTATGTGTTGTAGTGGATACTTACTGGTGTTTGATACATACACCACTATGTGTTGTAGTGGATACTTACTGGTGTTTGACACATACACCACTATGTGTTGTGGTAGATACTTACTGGTGTTTGACACATACACCACTATGTGTTGTAGTGGATACTTACTGGTGTTTGATACATACACCACTATGTGTTGTGGTGGATACTTACTGGTGTTTGATACATACACCACCATTGTGTTGTAGTGGATACTTACTGGTGTTTGACACATACACCACTATGTGTTGTGGTAGATACTTACTGGTGTTTGACACATACACCACTATGTGTTGTAGTGGATACTTACTGGTGTTTGACACATACACCACTATGTGTTGTAGTGGATACTTACTGGTGTTTGACACATACACCACTATGTGTTGTAGTGGATACTTACTGGTGTTTGATACATACACCACTATGTGTTGTGGTGGATACTTACTGGTGTTTGATACATACACCACCATTGTGTTGTAGTGGATACTTACTGGTGTTTGACACATACACCACTATGTGTTGTAGTGGATACTTACTGGTGTTTGACACATACACCACTATGTGTTGTAGTGGATACTTACTGGTGTTTGATACATACACCACTATGTGTTGTAGTGGATACTTACTGGTGTTTGACACATACACCACTATGTGTTGTGGTAGATACTTACTGGTGTTTGACACATACACCACTATGTGTTGTAGTGGATACTTACTGGTGTTTGATACATACACCACTATGTGTTGTGGTGGATACTTACTGGTGTTTGATACATACACCACCATTGTGTTGTAGTGGATACTTACTGGTGTTTGACACATACACCACTATGTGTTGTGGTAGATACTTACTGGTGTTTGACACATACACCACTATGTGTTGTAGTGGATACTTACTGGTGTTTGACACATACACCACTATGTGTTGTAGTGGATACTTACTGGTGTTTGACACATACACCACTATGTGTTGTAGTGGATACTTACTGGTGTTTGATACATACACCACTATGTGTTGTAGTGGATACTTACTGGTGTTTGATACATACACCACCATTGTGTTGTAGTGGATACTTACTGGTGTTTGACACATACACCACTATGTGTTGTAGTGGATACTTACTGGTGTTTGACACATACACCACTATGTGTTGTGGTGGATACTTACTGGTGTTTGATACATACACCACTAAGTGTTGTAATGGATACTTACTGGTGTTTGACACATACACCACTATGTGTTGTAGTGGATACTTACTGGTGTTTGATACATATACCACTATGTGTTGTAGTGGATACTTACTGGTGTTTGATACATACACCACTATGTGTTGTAGTGGATACTTACTGGTGTTTGATACATACACCACTATGTGTTGTAATGGATACTTACTGGTGTTTCATATGTACTAAGACTATCTGGCCCCATCCGTGAGAAGTATTTGCCATCATAACTCCATCTGAGTAAAACAAAAAAGTTATAAATGTGAAAATGCACACCCTATACTTGCCTGCATAAAACTGGTACTTGGTGTACATAGGACACAAATAACTGAAAAGAACTGTATTCTTGTATGCAAATCAATGCATGAACATTCCATACATATGCACAGTTATTCAACTTTCAAGTGAAAATTTGCCATTTCAGATAAAAGACTTTAAAAGTTATGTCATCTGTAATGAAGTTTGCTGAATTTTTTGGACTATCGGTAGTTGAGAATGTTAAATATTTGCTATGAGACACGAACAAGTAATGATAATTCATAAAGACTGCTAGTATTTATACCTACTTTGGCCCTCATTTCTGATCCAAACACTGCTTATGAACAGCACTCCTAGTGGCCATACTACATAATCTTTTGTTTTTCTAATAAGGAATATGACACATTGGATGGCTAACACTTACTTGAATATTGGCCAATGTGCAGCATTTTCACAATGGAAGCCTCGTTTCTTAGCTCCTGTAAGTACATTCCAGATGATAATAGCCTGTGGATCATCCTTGGTGTCAACCATAGGACTAAATGTCACAATGTAGCTAAAAACAGACACAGAAAACACATTAAACTTTCACATTGTATCACACAAGATGGAATAGCAATGTCTGATATCTCATAACCATTACGGATTGTACAGCAATCTATTACTGTATGAATTTAGACTGCCACTGTAATATGCAAGTTGTAAACAGCACAACAATAGTTGTAGGCAATGAAATTTTGTATTTGAACTCTTCAAACTTTTTAAAATATCGGATTCCATACATTTGTTGTCTCATTGCCAAAAACAAGAGAAAATACACGAACACTCTAATTTGACAATCAATAACACTTTGCAACCCCCCCCCCCCCCCCCACCATTTCAAACAGGGAAATACAAACACAGACATGAAACCCATTATCATTCACAGGGTGAGAAATGCATAGAAATACAAACACAGACAATCTATTACCTTTCACAGGGTGAGAAATACATAGAAATACGTATACACTGATATTTGAAATCCATTACCTTTCACAGGGTGAGAAATCAATGAGCTGTACTCCAGGGTGGTTGAATCTCATAATTTGTTTGAACTTTTCACCAGCCCACAGAGCTATACCTCGTTGATGGAATGTGGCAAGATAAGTACCTTTAGGTGACCATCTCACATAGGTTTCTGTCCATCTCTACAGGGTTAAAAGTGTGCATACCAAAAATTATTACATGAGATTACTTGCACTGGTACACGTGCATACTAGTAGTATTTTCCCTGCACTACTGAAAACATTATTGCATACCTGCAAGCAAATGATACGCAAATGAGTATGGAACCGTTTGCAACACATGAAATTGTATGATTTTTATGATTTTTATGGAAATTTGCAGTTTCAGATAATCATATTTAATAATAACAGAACCCAATGCCACGTGAGTTCCAGTGTGAGTACTCACAGGTATTTGCACTCGTACTTGCAGTGTTTCCTACTGCACTATCACTCACTACACCCATGAAAGTACGACAGCAGAGAACACTCATACAAATATCCCAAGTATGCCACACTTGCATTCACGTGTCATGGGGTTCTGTCACATTATTTGCATCAGTATACCTACAATTGGTATTTGCAGTGCAGCATCATACCACAGAACATGTCACTCCATGGTTGATAACAAACAAACAATCTATAGGTAATGATTTCAAAATGACATTCTGAATTCTGTAACTCTACATTTTGAAACTTACAGCTCTTTCTTCAATGGGTACGGGACCTGAACTGGTATTCCAAGATATGCCTGTTTTTTCACCACCATCGTAAATGACACTGAATTGATCATTACAGTCAGGGTCTAATAACCACCATTTCTTGTTACCCTGGAAACAAAAATAACATATCAAAATTTATTGATTGCCTTCTAGTCATACATTGCAACAGCCACTACACAAAATGGAGTTGTTTACATCACAAGAAATAAACCGAGTTTGAGGCCTAGTTTGGAATTTGATTAAAATGTAGATATGAAAAGTTATCTAGCAGAGCTATGGAAAAAGTTAGTCCAGAACAAAAGGAAGACTCTTTTCAATTCATATGGCTCCACTAATAAGCTGACACAAAAGGAAGACCCTGGGATTGAAACATTGGCCTTTAAAATCAGAGTTTACATGACTTTTGTACTTCAGTGTTGGTATAATCTTGGCTTCAGTGGATTTATGTGGCCTGTTGGCAAGACTGGCCTTTGTTAGTGATCAAATGCTGTATACATATTTCTCATCAAGCTAAGGTGCATATCAGGCACTGGATAGGACCAGGCCCCCTAACAGAAATCAAACTGTACTTTTACTGCTGTAGTCCCCAGCTCTTTTTGCAAGTTTGCAAGTTTGCAAGTTGTTGTTTGTTCATTTTTTGCAGCGTTCACACTATTTCTTGAGTATTTCCGGTCTGCAGCTATGATAGCAATACAAATATAACACAAGCCATTTTTTCAGTCTTCATACGTTAGTACTTACATGGTCTTTGTATGGCTGCTCTGTGGGGGGTTCCCACTCATCAGATACATTGGCATATCTGAAAAAAAAAAACATCATCAAATTAAGATTTGAGCATATTGTACATAATTTGTACACTTTAGCATACCTGAATATTAATGCAGATAATAACAATAAACTTTCAAATATTGACTCACTTGTCAAAATCTGTGAACAAATTAACAGCAAAGGTGTGTTGTTTGTCCAGCTTGTAACCATTCAGATGTTTCACTGCTTCTGATGCATTGGCTGGAGAAGTGTACTCCAAGAAGATGTATCTGTAAGGGAGAAAACATAATATATATATATAGATAGATAATATGTGGTATATTTTTAGATCTAACTTTGAGCCCAGATTTTACAGCATTGATCTGGCAATGGATTGTGTCAAAATGGTAAATAATATTTCATAAGAAAATGACATAAGTAGATAAATTCAAGAAATGATCACAGTTGACGGTGCACAATCCCACAGACAAATAAGAAGGGAACAAAGATGAGGTTATCTTAGCCAAATTCCTTTATGCTTATGGGCCCCACAAAAGTGATTTTCACCAATCATGCATCACACAACCTCTCCTAAATTGAGTTATACAAACTGACTAACTTGGCTTAGAAGTACCCTGCTGTATACTGGGGCATGGCATTCTGGGAAACAAAGTCACTTCTTTAACCCTTGCCCAAACAATGCTGAGGCGATTGGGTTTTTTTTAAACAAAGAGACAATCATAAAATAAAAGAATACAATTTACAGAATTCACAAAAATGAAATCCTACCCTTTAGTCTTCTCATCATCTTTAGGATAGTGTTCCGTGATAATTTTTCCATGCTTGGAAAAAATTTTCCGGATGACATTCTGTAATTTCTCCAGTCGTTCTTGTCCAACTTGTGGGACATTATCAACAACTATCACAGAATCAATGCCATCAGCTTCTTTGGGTTTCTTCTTCAAAAGATCTCCCAGCAATTCTGATTTGAAGTTCATAGAAGGAACCACATTTTAATTTACATATCTTTCATTAAAGGTGCACAGTCTGTACGTTAGCCCACAATTTGTTTGACTTAAGTCAATTTACAGAATACAAAGATATAGTCAAACTTTTTAAGGAGCAACTCAATGACAACATAGCATGATATACTTTCAGAGTATGCACATACAATGTACAGGCTAGTCAACTGAGGATGTCAATTTTTGAATTTTTTGGTAACCAAAAAATTCTGTCATAATGCTATTCTTATTTGTATCTTGATACATGGTGACAGCTATACTTATTGCTAGACAAAATTCAAAACATAACATAAGGGTATTTCAATATGAAACAAAATTAGCCACCAAGAAAAAGAATATTACAAACTGGGACCCTTTAATTTAAAGTTAGGGTGTTTAATGTGAATCAAAATGTTACTTTCATCATAACTATTCTTTTTATACAAAGTTGTGAGGATAGTACATATATAATGATGGAAGCAGGAATTCTGCTTGAAAGAATAGGTTTTTTTTTTGGATTTAAGGGTACATCATTCATTACCCCACCACATTGTACCCAGAGACTTAGCTATCTGGTTTCTGGGATACCTAGATGCCATACTGTAGTGGTTTTACTATGCTCTCGGTCCTCCACTAGAACCGCTACAGATTTATCGTGTGTAAGCTCCTATCCAAAATGTGTTCAGAATCCTGAACACATATTCAAACTGTCTTTTTGTAGACAATATCCCTCACCTCTTTGAAAGTCAAGCATATCCTACGTCATAGTCTATAAATGTGTCGCTCTTGATCAGATTAATGCTTCCTCAATGTTATTTCAAGTGGAAATCATACATTCTCGACGTTTCAGCTAACATTTTAAAATTTGGCAGACGTGTTGACTAATACTGCACATGCGCCATGTACTAGAACGACATAATGGCTGCAGAGAAGGACTCTGACGTAGTGGTTCGAAGTATTTATTGCCGTTTTGAACAGAGAATGAACAGACTCGAGTACTTACATAGTGAATTTTGGTATTGAAGTGATAATTGAAGATAGGGAATTGACTATTTTTATGAGAAAACCATGGAAATAATTGTCGAGATTTTAGATTGGCCAGATTTGTTAATACTATAATAGCATTGTAGCTTTGTTTTTCTTTGCAAACCCCGTGAGAAAATAAACAGTAAAACAAAAAATGGTGAGTCACACAAAATAAAATATAAAAAAGAATAAAAAAAGTATTGTAAATAAAAACAAAGCTATAATTATTGCCACTATGGGATACCCCACATCATTCACCCATAAATTCAAACTGCAATGAAGAAATGTACTAACGCGCTTCATCATGGTTAATATGGCAACCAAACTGATTAAAATAATTTCAAAGGATTTAACATTCTTAAACTTTTTCATCTGACAACATATTACAGCTAAAGATTTTAGTTTTAACTTCTAATTTCTATGCATGTCCGTGTATGGAGGTATAAAAATATACCTCCATGGTCCGTGTAATGAGAAAAGGGTGGTAGTACTACTACTACTAAAGGAAAATATCGGTGAATATATTCATTTATTAAAGGGGTTGTTCATTAGTTGGGACACTTACAGGATTTGCTCTCCTACTTCTGTCAATTATAAGCATAATTAATGTATTCGAGGTATTTCATAAAATATGTTTTGACATATGGATTGATACACATTATCCGATCTATCAATAAGAGGACAAGTTTGGTTGGTTCAGTCTTGACTTGCTACAATAACTCGATCACTCACCTTCGTCGCTAATATCATCGACAAAATCCTCCGGATCATTGAAATCTGGTTCCTCCTCTTCACCCCTGTCACTTAAATTGTCGTCCTGGTATTCTTCCATCCTATTTATTTGGTGTTTCTACTTTTTTTTTCGTGTGCACATGTGGTGTCGAAATTACCAGCGCTGTAATGGCGAGTGATTTTGGAACCTCCAGCTTAGTTAGTGTTTGACACTAAGTCTCAATGGAACAAGGTTGTCAGAGGTGATTTAACACAGGACCTGCTATTAAGTTCACAATACTTATTGTAAACTCCTAGTGAATAATTTTTATTCAATTTCCCTAATTGTAAAACACCAGTGTTGACGAATACCGTAATACGGTTATAAGGACTTTTCAGGATTATTGTAAAGCTAAGTGTCCCTGAGGTCAGTCTGCCAGCCTCGTTATGAACATATGTGACCTGACAGAGGTTCACGAGATTACACGAGTCACATGAGTCATCGAACCTTTCAACGAGACCAGACGACAAGAACAACTTAGAAAGTTTACATTGACCTTGAAAACCTTAATCAGCTGATCAGACGTATATCCCATGTGCACCGCATTAGATTACCGGCGATCTTTCGTGATTAGAATGCGGATTAGTTACAGACAAGTTTTGCGAGTAAGTATATATGAGAATGCTGTGCTGAGAGATTCGTCTGTTGGCCAAGTGTGCGCGAGCGAAAGTGTATCAACGTCACGTAGCGTAAATTATAACCGCAGTGACAGGCAGATAATATATATATATATTTTTTAAAGCATCAATAGTGCTGAAAAAATAAATTTGCCAGATGTTGTACGATATCTAAGCAAGTAGATAGATGGTTGAAACCGAAAATGAACGGTATACCGTATACGGTAGTCAACAGTGTTGTAAGCGTTATACGGTTGTTTTTCGGTTATTGGTGTTATGTTGCATCACCTCCCTTGATTGTTTGGTCTCACTTTTGGGGGATTTTTTAATGAATGTGGCATATAAAATAGTCCATATATTCTTATAAATGAGGGAAATGTTTAGTCGTTTCAGTGTAAAACTGAAGGTGCACAAATTTAAAGTTATATTGGGAAATGTCACCTGGCATATAAAAATGTAATAATAAAAATGCTGTTGACATGGTGTGCAGCTTGTGAAGTTGTGATGTATCAAATGTTAATCATAAGATCTTGTAAGTTGTAGCGTTGTAAACGTTTGGCCCAGAATGTTCAAATCTTTGGGGAAGAAGGTAATTTGGCTATACTTTTCTTGAAAATTACTTACAAGTTGAGGTTAATAATTTTTCAGGTTTCACATTTCAAATATTTTTTTTTTTTAAATTTATGAACCATTAACTTTATCTACAGTGAACCATTAACTTTAACTACAGACTTTACACATAACACACCATGGCCTAGTCCTGCTTGCATTCAGAGTAAGTCAGGACTCCATTGGTGTTGGGGGACAGTCAGTATTGCGTCCCATACTCCGCATGCAAGCAGGACTAACCATGACCATGAATTCATTTTTTTCTGAAATAATAGTATTTTTGCCATCAAAAGTAAGTTAGACCATCAATTTTATCCTTGAGGTGATAATATATTACATCATGTATGTGCTATATAGTATGTGTCTTGGAAATAAAATATGTAAAATCTTGCTGTTATTTTATTCAAGAAACCTGACTAATTCTCACTTAAAACTGAGATGAAAAATAAAGGTTGACCACATAATATTTTTGAATAGAGCTCAGAGCGATCTCAAAATTTACCCACACCACATATTCAAAATGTCCACCAAACAATGGGTGACATCTGTGGGTAGATACTAGATTCATCATTTCCTTGGAAACAAGTGTTGAACAATCAAATTTCTATGATTTTTTAAAAAAGAAACTGGAGTAAGTTTTCTTATGGTATAGTTAGAGGTGATTCAAGTTATTTTGATTTTTTTAAAAACTTGGTCCTGAGGTGCTTTCTTTCTTTCTTTAAATTAACATTACATTCAGCATTATTTGGGTGAACTCACTGCTGACTTTCAAGAATGGCAGAAAATATATATAAACTTTTCAACAAGTAATTGATACCTGCAGTAAGGCTTTTAGACTGTGGGATGCCTCACTCATTTTGCTCCAGTTAACTAATTTAGTTATAATCAGCCTGTTTGGACTCATCCCACAGAACAGATCCTTTGTTTAACTTTCAACAAAAGCACTGTTAATTCATGAGATATCTGATTGTACTAAAATAACAATAGTTAGGATAGTGATCTTGAACATTGCATCAAAGCAAATGATATAGACAAAGTACATACTGATTCATACCAAGAGGTGAACATGCAAAGTTTGGCATTTCATTTGGAAAAGTCATGCATTTTCTCTCCCACACACAAATACTTCATAGGTACATCAATGAGTATGTCTATTTGAATGAATACAAGAAGAGATAACGTTTAATTTCACCTTGAGAAAACCTTACCTGACTTTAATGCATATATCTTGAAACCAAGCTGGTGAATCTCTGTGGATCTTACCCGACTGTTTTAATCTTTTGCAACTTTGACAGGTCTGATATGGTTGGCTTTGATTCAGCAAAGGAAGTGCATCTGTCATCCCTTCAGTATGGAGCTGCTGGTGCCATTAGTGGCGTGGTGATGAGGGTATTTGCCCAGCCACTGGATGTACTCAAAATACGATTTCAGGTAAAGAACGTACACACCATAATTATTTGAGGGTGTTTGCCCAGATTCTGATGCACATGAAAGAGAAGACTACATTTTGAAAAAAATGCTGCAGGAGCATGTTTGGACAAAGAATTTGACATACAAAAATCACAATCTATTGTGTAATGATACAAAAATATAGATCAAGAACAGAACTATGTGAAATTTATAATATTGTTGTTTTGATTTTAGCTTCAGGTAGAGTCTATGTACAGTAAAAGAGCCAAGTACCATGGAGTGACACAGGCTACTCAAACTATCTTTAAAGAAGAAGGAGTAACAGCATTCTGGAAAGGACATGTACCAGCTCAATTTTTATGTATTGTCTTTGGCAGTGCACAGGTAATCACAAAATAGTTCAATACTATCACCAATGTACAGTTTGTACATCAGTCCACCACTGTTATCACAGTGTGCCAGGTTCTTGCAAACTGGACAGTTCAAAGCAATCCATTGTGTCATCTCTTTCAGTTTATAGTATTTTTTTAGATAGGTACTGAATAGTGAGTGAATGTATTCAATGTGGAAAATGTTTCAGATATAAGAGATAAGCATCAACCACTACAGAAATGTGTGTTTATTAGCGATAATGGTATCTAATCAACTATGACAGAAAAATTGGTCCCCTTTGTCCTGATGTAAAGTTTATAACCTATCACCTTGATTACTTGATCTGATTGGATAAACATTGGTGATAACAAAAAAACAAACATTCAAACTGCCAAGTTATGGTGCAATTAGATATTATTCCTAATTTTTCTCTTCATTCAGGTGCAAAAAATATGAGTGACATAAGGGGCATTGTCACTATGAGTGAGACGAGTAGTGATGAAAGCTGTATGTCACATGTATTGTCCAGCTGAATGATGACAACTGTTGGAGAATAACAATATAAATACACCCATGCAAGATTAACTCAATAAAAAGTGGGGGAAATGGTGGCAAATTTCATATGTGAGCACCACAGAACCAATAACATAGATCCATGTCATGATGTAGAACAAACAGGGATAGGAATTCTGTATTTACTGTTCAGACATCAATAACTTGACTTGTGCATGGTGCCAGAGAACTTGTCTGATTCATTCAAAAATGACATGGGTAGGATTGATGTCCATCAATAAAGTCTTTCTCTTTCTTCTTTTTTCTTTTTCTAGTTTATTTCATTTGAATGGATAACACAAGTTGGTTACAGTGCATTACCAGAGAAGTGGAGTAGTGGTCACTACAAGCCAGTGTATCATTTCCTGTGTGGAGGTATTTCAGGCTGTTTAGCAAGCACAGCTTCACAGCCTTTCGATGTAGTCAGAACGCGACTTATAGCACAAAGTGAACCCAAGGTATGTGTGTGATTGATGAGATTTACAGCATCACTAGACAGCCTGACGGGATAGATAGGTTGTGTTAGTGAATCACTAGACAACCTGACAGGATAGATAGGTTGTGTTAGTGAATCACTAGACAACCTGACAGGATAGATAGGTTGTGTTAGTGAATCACTAGACAACCGGACAGGATAGGTTGTGTTAGTGAATCACTAGACAACCTGACAGGATAGATAGGTTGTGTTAGTGAATCACTAGACAACCTGACAGGATAGATAGATTGTGTTAGTGAATCACTAGACAACCTGACAGGATAGATAGGTTGTGTTAGTGAATCACTAGACAACCTGACAGGATAGATAGGTTGCGTTAGTGAATCACTAGACAACCTGACAGGATAGATAGGTTGTGTTAGTGAATCACTAGACAACCTGACAGGATAGATAGATTGTGTTAGTGAATCACTAGACAACCTGACAGGATAGATAGGTTGTGTTAGTGAATCACTAGACAACCTGACAGGATAGATAGGTTGTGTTAGTGAATCACTAGACAACCTGACAGGATAGATAGATTGCGTTAGTGAATCACTAGACAACCTGACAGGATATATAGGTTGTGTTAGTGAATCACTAGACAACCTGACAGGATATATAGATTGTGTTAGTGAATCACTAGACAACCTGACAGGATAGATAGGTTGTGTTAGTGAATCACTAGACAACCTGACAGGATATATAGGTTGTGTTAGTGAATCACTAGACAACCTGACAGGATATATAGATTGTGTTAGTGAATCACTAGACAACCTGACAGGATAGATAGGTTGTGTTAGTGAATCACTAGACAACCTGACAGGATAGATAGGTTGTGTTAGTGAATCACTAGACAACCTGACAGGATAGATAGGTTGTGTTAGTGAATCACTAGACAACCTGACAGGATAGATAGGTTGTGTTAGTGAATCACTAGACAACCTGACAGGATAGATAGGTTGTGTTAGTGAATCACTAGACAACCTGACAGGATAGATAGGTTGTGTTAGTGAATCACTAGACAACCTGACAGGATAGATAGGTTGTGTTAGTGAATCACTAGACAACCTGACAGGATAGATAGGTTGTGTTAGTGAATCACTAGACAGCCTGACGGGATAGATAGGTTGTGTTAGTGAATCACTAGACAACCTGACAGGATAGATAGGTTGTGTTAGGGAATCACTAGACAACCTGACAGGATAGATAGGTTGTGTTAGTGAATCACTAGACAACCTGACAGGATAGATAGGTTGTGTTAGTGAATCACTAGACAACCTGACAGGATAGATAGGTTGCGTTAGTGAATCACTAGACTGATATTAAAGCTTTTTGTCAAGAGGCCTATGATGTCCTTCCTTTTTTTAGCCCTAAACAGTCAAGTCCAGATGGGGCTATAGGATTGGATTCCATTAATTTGTGTGTTTGTTTGTGTGTGTGTGTGTGTGTGTGTGTGTGTGTGTATGTATGTCTGTTGTGTGTCTCTGCATGTGTATGAGTGTCTGCAGTTTGTGTGTGTATTTGTGTGTGTATGCATGCAGTATCCATATGTGCCTGACCATATCACTGACATAACACAGTCCAATTTTATTCCATGTATCATAGTCACGCTGGTATTCAGAATATCAATTTCTACACCTATCTTTTGTGTTCTGTATATAGTTGTACAAGAGTGTCCCCGATGCTGTCAAGAAGATGTACAAACAAGAAGGCGTGACAAGTTTCTACAAGGGTCTGGTACCAACTTTGATGGAGATTTTCCCTCATGCTGGACTACAATTTGGTTTCTATGCCTTCTTCAAAATGATTTGGGATAAATTTTACATGAAGAATATGAAAGAGGGTACAGGTATGTCTCTTAATGTAGATGATTTCTCTGTTTTCTTGTCAGCACGATTATTAAGGAACTTTGTAACAAAAAACAATTGAAAAGATTTTGGTGCGTGTATATATGATTTAACAAAGGCAAGGCTGACTTTCTTTATGTTTAGGACAGTTTAATACACCAACTCTGTAACCCCTGGCCTCTCTAAAATAGATTTACAAATGTGGATTAGAGGAAGCATGCTGTATACTGAGTTGTTGCAGCATTCTGGGAAATAAACAAGCTTAGGGGCTAAACATCTCTTGAAACAAAAGCCTCAGCATTGTTTTGGCAATGGTTAAACAGGTACTTGGCTCTGAACTTTATTTGTTTCCCAGAATAACTCACCAAAGTGCACAACATACCTCTTCAAGGTCGGATTTTCCAATTCATGTAACCATGTTAGAGAGGTCGCACAATGCAGAATTGGTGAAAATAACATTTCTGGGTTTCATTATTATACGTAAACATAGTAACGATAAATTCAGCATTATCTTACTGCAGTTATAAAATTAAAAAGTTTTCTTTGAAATGTTGACTTAATTTCAAGATTCAAAAATCATTAATAATTTGAATGATCATTGACAGTGGACTTCAATAATATAACCTACAGTATACGCCACTGTTTCTGTTTTATGTTTGTATTGTGCAGGTGCTATGGAAAGTCTGGTATGTGGCAGTTTCTCAGGAATTTGCAGCAAAATAATTATTCTGCCATTAGATGTGGTGAAGAAACGATTACAAGTTCAAGGTTTTGAGAAAGCACGGACTTCTTTTGGCAAAGTACAGAAATACAATGGTGTGGTTGACTGCTTCAGACAGATTCTGAGAGAGGAAGGCTTTCAGGGGTTTATGAAAGGATTTAAACCATGTGCTCTCAAGGGAGCCGTCTCTGCGGGACTTACCTTCTTTGTGTATGAACAGTGTTGTTATCAAATGAGAAAGTGGCGTGATAGTTGATGACAAGACTGACCAGATTCACTGCTGCAGGCAGTTGTGTATTGTCGTGCATTGTAAATGATATGGCTCTATATTCTTGTGCAATGTACATGGGAAAAATTAACTCAGGTTTTTCAACAAAAACATGAGGTGATACAGCCTTAATACCACTGAGATTTTCCCCACACCACAATGTAGAAGTGCCTATCAAATTAATATAGATGAAGATACAGGCTTGGTTTACTTTATTGTCAGTCTTTCTTCTCTACTGTTTGAATTATTATTTTTTGTTGTGGATTTGTACATAGAAGTGATAGTGAAATGAGCCTGTCCATCAATTTGATAGTAAATGTATTAAAAGTGTACTTCATAATTTGCAGTTAACAGGAGTGTACTTCACAGTAACAATGAACAATTTAGACTTTGCATAGATATGGGAAACAACCAACAGTTCTTTGGGACTTTATTTGAGGGGTAAGATTACTGGATCCACTGTTCCAGGATATAGCACCTACTATCAAGCAGACATATCATAGGAAAAGCAAAAAATGACGTACAGTTCAGTTATGAGACTTCGAGTTATGAATTAGTTAAGACATACCTTCCTGTGTATTTATTCTGTTCTGTACAATGTTTTTCAATTCCGTAAAGTCTGTGCAATTGCCAATTGGCCAAGCCCTATACCACACAAGCTTGAACACACACAGCATTGCTGTGAAAAATGTAATTGTAAACGAAGTGGGCCTGCTAAAAGATTTTTCCAGCACTTATTTATAACCACAGAGCTATTATTTGTGAAATGTTCACAAGTAATATAGTATTTTTAGAGGATTGAACAAGTTGACTGTGAGGTTTTCATTCAATATGAACAGTTTTTATTTATAGTTACTGGGATTTGTAACATTGGTATCAGAGTTTACATTAGAATTTACACAGGTGGGGGGATTTTTGCTGATTTTGTTGTGGATGTTTTTTTGCATACAGACTTTAGTCTGAACAATACACTCTATTTTAGTACTATGCATTACCAAATTTGCCAAATGTATATTGCAATAAGTAATATTTTATAGATAAACAATTTTTAAATGAGCCTTCAACTTTTGAGAGAAAAACATTGAGTGAATATTAGGATGAGAATTCTTTTCATTGGTATCATTTACATAACCCAAATTTTACTAACATTGGATCTGACAATCAGTGCTCTACTTCCCTCAAAGTTTTCTTGAAAATCTAAGACAAGTATACTATGGAATTATACAGTAATATATGTGTTGTTCTATCCTCAGCACTCTTCTCTTTCAGAGAGTTGGCCATATCAATGCATGATGAGGGTGCCCCAACACAGCATATTCTTATTTTTCTTACAGAGGGCCCAGTTGTTCTTACAATTTTGGGGAGACAAGTATAATTCTTTTCTTTTCTTTTGAAAATGAGAAATGAAACAAAAGACACAGGAAATGGCTCAAAAGTAGCATGAGATCGAGAAGAATGGAATGCACACAGATGCAGTATATGCATCATGTATCCAGGAAGTCAACTATTGCTAATGATGCAAATATACAAACAAATAAACCACAAAGTAGGCCAAACATTGTCTTTAAGTTAAAGAGGCACAAGCTGAGTTGATATGTTTTGAGGATGTAGTTTATGCCACATATTGAAAGGTACTCCCAGTAGTCTACACACTACTGATGTATACCTAACCATCACTTGCAATTGACTGAACTCAAAGCTGGTATTAAGATACAACTTATAAACAATCAAATGACCCAATTTATTATATGTATCAAAAAATGTATGTGAACTCCCAACTGTGCGATCAATAGTTCTAAGAATGCCAGAACACAAAGTGTGATGTCATAGAAGGTATGCATTGATATTAACATTATACTAGAATAGTAAATCAAATGTTTTGTAAGTATTTTCACATAAGCACATAAACTCAGCTTGTTCCACTTTAATCAAACACCAGTCTTGGAGGACTATAAAAATTGTAAAAAATGTTAAATAAAATACAACTGTTTTTGATAGAATGTACCAAAAGCAACTTTGGAAATACAGAGTATTTTATCATATTTATTGCTGTCATTTTTTGAAAGTATGAAATGCTTTGACCTTGTATATAGAATTCAGGATTGTAGAAAATATGTATACATACGGACAGTATTTTTACAACTAAAACTCAAGTTATAATATTCAGTATTTATAAACTTTTTTTGTGTTTTCTGAGCAGTGCCATATACTTGAAGTGGGATGGATATTTTGGACAATATCAATAAATAATCAAGTACAGTACAGTACTGTATGAGGTTCAAATTGTGTTGTAATTTGTAGAATTGCTGGTCATCTTGCAAGTCTTTCCTTGCCCCACAAAACCATTAGTTGTTCATTATTGTGTGGTTAAACATTAAACACTTATTAGCCCCAAAGGGCTTAGCCCGCCAGGGGCTTCTATGTTGGGCCCCGTCCGTCCATCCGTCCGTCCACCTATATTTCCAGTATGCATGTGCCAATTTCAACCAAAACTGGTACAAATGTCATATGTTATAGAGGGCATATGCACGACACTTGGTTTTACAACCCTCACGACAGCAGCGAAAAGGCGGCCATATATGTCTTAATAATCACACTTTGCCCAATAACTCTTGAAGTTTGACAGATAGGAGACCTCATTCAAGTGTCTTCACCCATGTTATCAATCGTGAGCTTTTTAATGGCACATTGACTTTTGACCTTGACCTCCATCTTCAAGGTCAAATAGCCATATTATTGTCAAAGTATGTATGTATATCTCTGATATGCATGGACTGATTTCAACCAAACCTTGTACAAATGTCAGATGCTATAGTCTGCATATACACATCTTTCCTTCATTTCACAATACCCACAATAACAGCATAATGGCGGCCATATTTGTCATAAATATTCACATTTTGGCCGATAACTCTTGACGCTTAACAGATAGAGACCCCATTCAAGTGCCTCCGTTGTGGTTATAAATAATGAGCTTTCTAATGACACACTTACTTTTGACCTTGACCTTCATCTTCAGGGTCAAATAGCTATGTCTTCCTATTTTGAAATCATTAAGATAATATAAATATTAATGCCAAGGTGCCTGAAATTGTCAAGGATCTACACATAATAGATAAGAAATGAACAACCCTTTCAGGTGTTGTCAGTGTATCTTTTTGATTGCCTTAAAGGCCATGCCATAGTTGTTGTCCTTTTTGAACTGAAAGCCTGCGACATAATGTACAAACTAAACAATTTGTTGTAGTCACTACAAGAAATACTTTTTTGGGGCTATGTCTTCCATGAAGCCTTGTTATTGTCAATTTACAAAGATCACATCAATTCCTCTCTCAGTACTTCATTTTTTGTGATTGAGAATTATATTTGTTGACAAGTTTACAATGAAAACTATTAACATACATAGTATTACAATGAAAACTGTCACCTGTCCTGAATATTATCAAACAGCGCCCTCTAGCAGTTCCAGTAGGAAAATACTATCATGGAATTTCATGTATAATGGTATCTACTTGTAAGCACCAATGTCCCAGGAGTTTCCTACCTGAACTGAACTGATCCCCCTCGTCCCAGTTTCCTACCAACTCTGCAGTCATCGCTATCTATATGAACTGATCGCCCTATGACCCAGTATCCTTCCTATTGTCTGTAATCATCAATATCCATATGAACTGATCCCCCCCCACCCCCCCCCATCCCAGTTTCCTACATACTGTCTGTAGTCATCAATATCCATATGAACTGATCCCCCCCACCCCCACCCCCATCCCAGTTTCCTACATACTGTCTGTAGTCATCAATATCCATATGAACTGATACCCCCCCACCCCCACCCCCCATCCCAGTTTCCTACATACTGTCTGTAGTCATCAATATCCATATGAACTGATCCCCCCCCATCCCAGTTTCCCACATACTGTCTGTAGTCATCAATATCCATATGAACTGATCCCCCCCCCACCCCCCCCCCATCCCAGTTTCCTACATACTGTCTGTAGTCATCAATATCCATATGAACTGATTCCCCCCCCCACCCCCCCCCCCCATCCCAGTTTCCTACATACTGTCTGTAGTCATCAATATCCATATGAACTGATTGTTTATTTAACAAACTCACATGACATTAACACAACTAGACTGTAAGATACATCATGGTGTTCCACCCTTATCAGCCATTGGAGGGGTTGACCGATGTGTGAGGGCGCCCCATCACAGCGTACCTTACAGACTACGACACACAAACTAGGGCGCAAACAAACCATATAAAACAACAGTTTTGTTTCAGAACTCTTTATTGCTGATGACTGAAACAAAGCAAGACTTACCAAAGTTCACTTGAGAATAATTACAAATACAATGATTTTCCACCACGATAACTTGCTGCTGCCTCTACTAGTGTATGCACTGGACATTAGCAGATAACCATTATACAGTCCCTTTGATAAGGAATGTAGCAAGACTACTACATCCATCCTCTACTATTCCCACCCCTATTTCACAGTCATGTAGTCTCACCCACCTTGAAATACAATGAGATTGTTCCACTTTCAAGAAAGTTCAGGTGAGTGAAGGGATAAATACCTATCATCGAGCATTCAAGGTGTAGAGTTTTTTTTCCCCGGGAGGCTTTCTGTACATGCATAGTTCAACCAGTTTTTTTTTAAAGCCAGTGCTAAACACAATCTCTGACAATAAATAAAATATGCATGAGTTTACTGTACAGAAGTTCCTAATTAAGAATCTTGATGGCTTTCTCCAAATAGTTGTAGCGTGATCTCTTGTTCTTGTTGATATGATCAAGGCCAAGCCATGGTTTAGGCTGCATATTGCCACCTGAAATGAAATCCACAAAGAAATGTCATGTTGGTAACAACTTAGCTAACGAACCCTTGTACTTCAGGTAAAGAATCACGATGGTCTGTCTGTGAAAAACAATATTGCATCCTGAAAATCTCCTGATTCAGGACACCAACACTTAGATAGAACACCTACAGGAGGTCTACTGAAACATTCTCATGTAAAACACCCATGCCTATGTGGACATGCATAAATCTGTCAGATAAGGGGACTAAAGTCTCAATCTTACAAATACTAAGATACTTACCAGGTAGAGCTTTGGGACTAAAATCCTTCACTTCTACATGGTACTCTGGATCTATAACATAAAAAGACTCTGATATAAGATGATTGTTCTACACTAGCTGCGCTAAGCTCACAGTTCTACTGTAAATACAAGGTGTCTAATCTTGTATACATACTTTATAACAAAAATAATTAGAACACATTGGGAGATTATTCATTCCAAAAGTAAAATGTTATAAATTACAATCTAAAGCCTTTACCTTCAGGTATGGAGGTTGGTCTTCCCATAACAACTATCACAAACTTGATCTATGAGATGAAGAAAAAAAAGATGAAACATCAGATTTGTCTGTCTTTTATCAAATTAATTGCCAAGTGTGTATATATCTATAGCCTAAGAGGGTCCACAGGTTTCTTGTTATTCTGGTACACAGTATTCCTGATAGCAGATACACTAGTCTAGGGGCTAGACCCTCAGACAAATCTGCTGACTTTAAAAGAGACCCCAGGTCGAATAGCACCAAAGGCACTGTCAGAGCTGAACACCGGATGTACTATCAACCTCAGCTTTTGTTTGGCAACCTTCTGAGCACAGATCCAATGTCTTGTTACAAGACTACAGATAGACAGGATATTCAAGTTGCTGTCATGAAATGCCTATAGAAGACATAATCTAGATAAAAATCTTAAAGGTCATTAATTTATCATTATGATCCAAGATGAAGCAGTTTAGCTTTGTAACAGTCTTGTGTTCATAGAAGTTTATTTAAAATTAGGAAGGCCTTACTTAATTCTGTGTTTCTCATGACCCAACATACTCTATATTTATTTAATCTGATGACAACAAAATTAGAAATTGATGCCCTCTATGGTAGGATAATATAAAAATCACTGATTTTAAGATGACAAATCCCACAAGTGCATATCTGAGTGAAGATTATCTTTTAGTGCTGAAATTCAGGACCTTTCCTCAAAGAAATGGTTTAAAACTTTCTTAGGGAACATCACATAATGTCGCACAAGCTCCATAAGCGAACATCATTCATTTAGGACAAACAATCTCCTCCTTTCCCTCTTAACAAACGTTCACAAGTATGACATTACACATTTATATATGATGTATACCATGATGCAAAATGTAGCAGTCACACCACTAGGATCGATGCAATGTAAAAACATTGTAAACATGAATTTCCAACCTTATGAACCTGTTTACTGAGATGATGGTAAACACATCAAAATACTACCGGAAACCCAGCACAAAGTCATATTAGAATAAATTTTTATCAACTTATCAACATCTCAGTAGTAAATACAGAAGCTGTGATCACTGAAGGAGTGAAAGTTTTTGAAATTTGTAATTTATGTAATTAATGAAGTTCAGCAATCGCATTGACAACAGACCGCCTCCCCTCCACCTAAAGGAACAAAGTTAGCGTATTGAGCTTGTTTGACATTGTGCAATCTAACTTTAATTGTCATTTTTCACTCATTCACACTGTTAAAGTATGATTCTGAATTGAAAGTATCACTAACACATACAGAATACTTTCTTTTATATAAATGTTTTTACTATTTTTAGCTGACTGACTGACCCATCATTTTGAAGTGTTATGATGAGAAACACAGAAGTAACCAACACCACCTTTATCTGTTATACATTATTTACGTAATATTATGACCTTACCTTTTCTAATTCTTTATCACTTATTCCCAATATTGAGCCTACCCTGGCTTTCACATCGGAAAATGGTTCACCCTGTGGTGTAGACAAGAAAAAGTTTTCATGATTAATATATTATACAAATGGAGATATAATTCATTTTCAATATTTACAACTTCTGTTATGAAAGCATCTCCCTTCAGCTTTGAAATGAATAACACAATGTGGAAAAAGTCAGCTCAGATACCATCAATTTATGTCATCACAAACAAAATTTCACTATTTTTATCAAAAGCTAGGCTCAGTCTCAGTACAGTTTAAAAGTTGTACAAGCTGCATTTATAATCTTTTCTTTACTTAAGGGAAATATTGACATAAAACCCTGGTACAAATATATAATGTACAAATATATAGCAAGTCTCAATGACATTAACAGTTAATGTTGTCAGTACAGTTGAAGGCATACTAGGGCTTGCCTTGACATTTCATTTGACATCAAACCAATAAAGGCCCAGGAGTGAAAACAGTTATCTAGCAAAGCTATACAAAAAGTTGGTCCAGAACAAAAGAATAATCCTATGTAATACCTATGACTCCACTGAAAGGATAACACTAATTTTGAGACCTAGGATTGAATCATGGGCCTTTAATCCTGTTATGTGAAGCCTGAATATCAGGTTCAAGTTCAGCTAAAAGTATAAAACCAGGTTATGTATGCTTCACAATAAGTAGAATACAATATGTACCTTGTAATTTGCAGCATCCCCCCCCCCCCCCCCATCCCATCCACCCATACATTCAGTTCCTTTACTTTGCACTTTCTTTAGAAGTTGAAAGTAGAGCTTATGAAAATGTAAATAAAGGGTTGTGAATCTGATATCTTGTACAGGCTTCAAAAAACACTTTCCTTGGAGAGTTTCAGTGCATCACAGTGACCCATCTTCAGGAATCATGATACTTAGTTGAGGATCACTCTATCAAACTCAACTTTATGTACCTATTTCATATTTGAATTCAGGATGAGTGCAACTTACATGTTTGATCCTGAGAAGAAATGGCACACCAAAAGTTGCAAAGACTTCTTTCTGGAAATGAGCAACACATACTAGCATCTCATCATCCTTGAGGTGTAACTGATCCTGTGGAATTTCCTGTAAGGTTTAAAAAAAATTGACATAAAAATAACATCCCAAACCTTCTTATTCCTTATGTCAAAACAAGTAACTGTTTCCACCACTTACCACAAGTTGCTCTACATCATCAAATTACACCTTTAATTTCATTTTTTTTTGCATACACCTTTGTCTGTTTTACCACCTTTATTAACCCATGATATTGTTACTCATACAAATTCTCCTACTACAAATTACCTGACGGATACGTTTTCATATTCTGCTTCCATACATGATATTGAGGGTTGATAGTAAGTCCACTAATTAATAACATGGAGAGACTTGATGTTGGCTTGACTGGTAAGTTAAAGGGGAACACCACTCCAGGAAATAAAGACATTACCCTTTTCACGAAGGATTCCTGCTATTGCGGCAACACGCAAGCGCTAATGTAAACTTTGGGCTCTGGACAATTATTTCATACTTTCACTTCACAGAAGAATTTACATGATTGCCAACAAACACCAAAGTGAGTCTTGCTTCACATTCACTACTCTGTGACTGTCTTAGCAGAGATCCAGAGTTTCCCCCATAGGAGTCAACAGACACATATATGTATTAGATCAACAATACATATTCATGACTCCTAAGTGCTTAGCACCTTCAGATACTAATGCATATGTATTTCTGCTAACTTCCATGAGGCAATGCTGGACCACTGCTTGGACAATGAATGTATTTGGGGTTTTATTGATGTTTCTTGGTTGAGTTTTGCTCTTGTCAAACATTTATGATCATTGAAACAAATACAATTACAATTTTTGCTGTAAACTCCATGTAAATGAGTATGGAAATAGGAAGTCTCAACAACAAGTATGAGAAAACAAAACAACAATATATACCTCTATTCTGTAGGTTTTACTTGTACCAGTTGTATTCAAACAATCCAGATAAACATGGTCTGTTTGAATTTGAAAGATTTTGTTACCAATAACTTCAAGCAATCTGCAACAAAAGACAATAAATATTACACATAGATATAAAGAACATCAAGTCAGCCAAGGATAATATGATTGCTTGCAGGTACAAACGTCACTGTCAGCCAAGGATAATATGATTGCTTGCAGGTACAAACGTCACTGTCAGCCAAGGATAATATGATTGCTTGCAGGTACAAACGTCACTCAGCCAAGGATAATATGATTGCTTGCCGGTACAAACGTCACTGTCAGCCAAGGATAATATGATTGCTTGCCGGTACAAACGTCACTGTCAGCCAAGGATAATATGATTGCTTGCCGGTACAAACGTCACTGTCAGCCAAGGATAATATGATTGCTTGCCGGTACAAACGTCACTGTCAGCCAAGGATAATATGATTGCTTGCCGGTACAAACGTCACTGTCAGCCAAGGATAATATGATTGCTTGCCGGTACAAACGTCACTGTCAGCCGAGGATAATATGATTGCTTGCAGGTACAAACGTCACTGTAATATGTTTGTATTTACTATATCAATAATCAATTGTCATGACCTACAAAGTGCTATTGACAAATAGGATAGACAAACCTACCACGTTGTTGTTGTTTTATGTGGTAGCTTCTAATGCTAAAGGTCATTGCCAATACATGCACACATATGCATGCATGCACGTACGTATGTACATTACATACATGTACATAGTTACGTACATACAATTCTTTACCTAAGTTTGCCGGTACCATTTTCGGCCAGTGTCACCTGCTTTTTGGCTTCCTGTAGAAGACCTCCTACACTGTCACCTTTGTTGGGATATAGCATTAGTTCCTACAAGGGATGGGGATAAAACACACAACAATATCATTATTAGACTATTTTAAAATCACAAACACTATAAACGCAATGTGATGCTG